>NW_010516254.1:41414-49012 GCF_000687285.1 Phaethon lepturus
AACATGAAACACCACACTCCAAAGCCATCTGCTTCCTGATATTTGTGCAAACTAAGCCTTTCCAGTCAGAGATGAACTCTCTCATTGCTTGTTCAAGTTGAAAGCATTAAATGCCAAAGTATGCAAAAAACCAATACAACAAAGAGCATACGCTGGCCACCACACACCATTGGCCGGAAAGCAGTAAACTTTTTGGTTCATGATACAAAATGCATTTTCTTCTCACTGAAATGGATGCCATTAAGGAACAGGTAGTGAATGAGTTTATTTTAAAAATACATATATACAAAAATGTGTATTCCCACCTGCTATACTGGACAGCTTAGTACAGCAGTCACCCCAGAGTCACTCTCACAAGGTGTTTTGGCATGACATGAGGTATTTTTTCTTAAGACTCAGAGATAGAGAGACATCAGTCCTGTTTCTTACTCTTCTTCTGCAAGCATCATTAGATTTTGGTGATGTAGATGCAATCCAGCCAAAGAGTCGCACAACTTGAAAAAGAAGGACTGTGATAAAATACTTAGATTCAGGACTGAAATGCAAAATTATGCAAGGAGGAAACAACTAGTTAGTTCTCACTAATAGGGCACTGCCTCCAAAGTAGCAGTCAAACAGAAGAGTGTGGCCCATGCCAATTAGCCATGCAGAGAGACCCCATGCACTGGTCACTCTGCTGAAGCATCAGCCATAAGGCTCTGAAAAAAGAAAGCTGCAATCTAAGCACACTAGAGTCCACATTCATAAGACCAAGTATGTTACCACCCTTGCATGAGAGATGGAAGCCTTATCCAGGAAACCCCTGAGTCTCCTGTTTAAGGCATTAGTTCAGAAGTTGCCCCTATGCCTTGCCTTTGTGGTAGAATATGCTGCACCCAAAAGCTCTGCCAAGCTGGCCCTGTCATGGCGGGCAGTAGTACAACGGGTGAGGTAGCACGGCATTTCCCTGGCAGTCCACGTACTGGTAGTCTTCAAAAGCCAGCTGCTCTGAATGACACAGGTATGTGCACGTCAGGGTACCCCTGCAAGGCAAAAGCAGACCAGAACTGCACTCGTGATTGTCACAGATGAGACTTCTCATAATGTAAAGGTCCCATGGTGAGCTCCCACTGCCATCCTGTTTTGTCCCTACTACATAGACCCAGAACACAACAGTCAAGATACCCTCAGCTCAATGTTACATGTTGGAGAGGGAAAGCATCTTTCAGACTGCATTAAAGAAAGCCTTTACAGGACCACTACCATCACAACACACATTCTGGCCATTCTAGAAGCTCATTAAGACTTCCTATCCCAGCATAACACTCCTGGGCCTTTTGACCACTGATCTGTTCCCAAAGTGCTTGTGCAAGTCACAGTGGGTGGCTGTTTATGGAGTTAGATAGACAAAAGCATGTCTCTTTCAAGCACTATCTTTCTATGCCATTCCAAGAGCTGTTTGCATCAAGTAGTTTCTCCTAACACTATGCAATCCATGAGTGGGTAATATCAGCAGAAGGAGATGAGGTGCAGAAAAGTGTAAACATTACTAGAATCATCTTCAGCTTCTGGCTAATGGAGAGGTTGCATGTAGAAAGAGCAAAGGTTCTGTCAGCCCACAACATCAGCTAAGAAGGACAAAGTTGCCTTAAGAGCAGTGTCATTCTCCATGCTGTCCAAAATGCACTATTTTTGCTGTGCTTTGATGAGCATGGGGCTTCTCTGCATCCTTTATCTGTTTAAACTTCACATCACTCAGCACCGACTTCAGCCAAAACCTGCATTAAGACTCATATAACAAGAAACTTGACAATATAGCCCTTCAAATTGCAACAGAACACCAAGATTTAAACACCTGTGTTTTGGGAGATTGCCAGTGACATTTCTTTAGTGATTTGGGAGAATTCCAGCCTGGCATGCCTCCAGGAGTCACACACTTCCTCCAGTCAAATGCTTCTCCTAATATTCACAACCCATTTCCAGATACAGCAGACAAAGCCCTGGCTTTAGATTAGCATGAAAGACCACGACGCAAAAGCAGCTCCTCCTTCCTGAAGGAATCATGGACTCGGTGACAAGAGGCTGCACATGGTGAAACTGGAGGTCCATCTTCCAAGAGTGGGCTCACAACCTGGAGTCTGTCAACACAGATGTGCAGGGAGATCCTTCTAGAGGCTACACAAGGAGACAATTTCTGCTGCAGAATTTTCCAGTGTGGCTTAAACTCCAATAATGAACACCACTCTTCTTTCATGGCTGCATGGAAGCATTCTAGCACTGCTACACCTCATAAAAGCTTCCTCATCCCACACAGCAGGTTTAGCTCTGACTCAGACCAGAACAGTAGCAACCTGTCCCAGCAGGATCTGTATTCTAAAACTGCAGTTGTGCTCCTTGCCCCCCTGGCAGGGAGGAACGGCAACCTGCATTTGCTTTCTCAGCAGGGCCTGTCAGTAGTCTAAAACACAGTCGGGCTAAGCATGGTCCTCTGATCAGCCCCTGAACAGGAGCTGCCTCAGGCAACAGAATCTGCAGAAGAGCCTGCTTTGTCCTGCCTTGCTCTCAGCAGCTGCTGTCAGAACACTTGGAGGCAATTATCCACACATCCGCAGAGAGTCCAGGCTGAATGAGTCTGCCCCCAACACCATGAGGCAGGCAAGCAGGCATAGTTGAACCAGTCAGTACTTCTAGCTCCCGAACAGTTACTTCCCAACAACTACAACCAGTATTCCAGAAGGAAGTTTGCCAGGGCAGCTTGCTGTAAGCAACAGTGACAGCCTGAGCTGTCACTGAGCCTGAATCCAGGGGACTTCTCAGGGCAGTGAACACTTTGGAGATTTATCGCCTCCTCACACCTCAACACACCTATCTAGGTAACAGCACAGTCACACTGCAGACAGTTCTGGTCTTGAAGAACAGTGACTGCAACAGACATTCTTGAAGGGAGTTGAGAAACTACGTAGGTGACATGGATGTTAGTTATAGCTCTGAACCAGGCATCACTTACTGTATATGCAGCAGAACATTGTGAACTTTGACTTTTGCCCAGGTGCAAATGTTACTACAAGAGAAAAAAATAGAGTTAATTTCACAGGAGATGCCTGCACCATGTATCTCCTGTCCTCAATTATTCCATTGCTTCTCTGCTTCTCCAAAAAGGTCTGTCTTTGCAATATTCCGACAACATCTATGTAGGTAACCTTCTTCAAGCACAGCAGTGTCTACACCAGTAAAACATGTTTTCGCTGGTGTAACTCCAACTGTGGATCTAGTAAGCATGGGCCTCGTAAATGCGCAATGTGCCACCCTGTCTGCACAGAAGCTTTGGTTGGCTATGAACTTCACATAGTTTGCTGGTCATTTGCAGAGAAATGCCATTTGTACAAGGTACCTTGAGCTGCTCACAAATGGAGCATTTAAAGTTTAAAACCTAGACATTAAATTGATAGAATCACGTACTCATCAGAATATATGGAAAATTACATTGCTGAGCCAACCTGAAGCAGAAAATACCAGTAAATAGAAAAGGAAGTTAATTTAAAATGGACGTGCCAGACTTGTATCCACATGAGCTCCACAACTTAAACTAAAAAGGACACACTCACTCAGCTTTGCTCGACAGGATCAGCACAAGAAATCTAGTCATGAAAAGCCTATAAGCATTAGTGTTACTTACTAACCAATGGAAGAAATCTTCAAGAATTACTCACTAGGTGTTGTCATCCAGTATCGTACTAGCCACCATATAATAGATCTGCAAATGTGAACAGAAGAGAAAGCAGGAAGTACACAAGAACTACAGTTACGTTTGTATACAATTCAGAGAGTTGAAGTAGGGAGAACTCTCATTAGATGTCTGAACCTGCATTTCAAGATCTAGCCTAACAATTGTTTTTAACAGTAGGTAAGAAAACAGAATCACAAATTACATCTAAAAAGGCCTTAAAAAGGTCATCTAGGCCACACACCTGACCTTTACACCAAGAATGGATCAGCTGCGCTCAAACTGTTCCCACGGGCATTTTGTCTAACCTGTTTTTAGGCTCGCCATCATTTTAAGGCAAGCACATAACCCAGCCCACTACCTGAAGAGCAGACAAGTGTTCCTTGCCCAGGAATGTATTAGCTTCAAACTCAGCAACATGTAAATTCTTACAACACCCCTTTCCAAAGTGGGATGTGGGAAGTTGCATGTGGAAGACCTTTGACTATTTGGCAGACAGATGACAGAAGAGTGAATCAAGTATACAATAAGCACCTCCCTGTCCAGGACATCCAGATTAGTTTAGGAGAAAATGCAAGCAGCCACAGAGCTCACCTGGCTACTCTGCAAAGGGCTCATATTCAGCAGGGTTTTCATGGTCGTCTTCCCTACTACTAGGGACTGGTGCAAAACCTTTATGTCTAGCTGCACAACAGTGACCAGGTAGAAGTTTTTATTAGTTATGTTCAGCATATTCTAGGAGAGAAAAGAAAACAAACCCAAAGCACAAATCACCTTGCAGCAGGGCCATACGTGACTGTTGCAAAGCTACTTTAAATATACTCCTGCTATGACCTTTCAGCAACACTGGACCACATCGCCCTTTTCAAATCCTCAGAGGTACATCCAGCCTGACCACAAAGGCATGTATGCTGCAGTGTCTCCCATGACAGTCAAAGGAGGACAACGAGGCATCTCAAGAATACAAAAGAAAAAGGATTCCCAGAATTAATCACAGTGCTCCTACACAGACCCTTTGGCCACTTTGTGTGACTTGCTCACTTGCAGCCAGGCCAGCCACACCTCTGATGCTGTAACACACTCCGGACCTTGATTCCAAGTAGCCAGAGAGTGGACTAAGATGACGGGAATGGTAAGACTAACTTCTGACAGTGATCAGCCTACACATGAAGTGGCACAGGAGATCTAACAGGAGAAGCAGGGAGCCCTTCAGATCTACTCTTCTGACTGCAAGCTGAGCACTTACCGTCATGTTGAGGTATATACTGGTGGTGGTGGCATTAAAGCCAACAGAGGAGGCATTCAGCCCTGCAGGCAGCACAGTAACAGAGCGAGGAAACAGGAAGAAAATACTGAGAGATGTTGTCAGCAGGCAGATTGTCACTGCAAGACATACATGGAGTTTCCTGCAAAACAGCACCAGGGCCACAGTCATTCTCTTGGTTTGTCAGCTGCGAGCACCTACAGTTCTGCTCCAGTTCAAAGGGAGAAAACAATAAAAGCTTGTGTGCCAGAAAACTAGGACGGGTTTGTGCAGAACTATTTGCCAGCTACCAAATCACAGCACAAGCAGGGCAGAGTCCCACACACCGACATGGTACATTACAGTACAAATTGCTGGAGATCCCCAGCAACTGCACACAGAAGACTGTCCAACATCTGTTATTGCTGAAAAGACACAATAAACACCAAACTTACTGCAAGTCAAAGCACAAAGAGCAAAACACCCAGAGTACTGAGGCTTTCCTCCATATGCAGAGAAACATTCAGAAGATGTGAAAAGGAGAAAATTTAACAGGACTTACGTTCGTCTAGGCTTCAGCCTCTGGTCACCATATGGAATCAGAGCCACCAGCTGCTTCTCTTGCTCTGAAAGAGGTGGCAGCAGATCAGAGACCACACTACAGCAAATTTCATTGCAGGACATGGCACAACAGCCTAGTGTCCATCTGCACTCACTTTACAAGTGATGCTGTCCAACTAGAAGGCAAATGCGATACAACTAAGATTTCAGTTTGAGCATTCCCATCTCTAGGCAGAAACAACTACTCCCCAGGAACTCAAGGGTGGACTTTGAGTAATTATCCAGAAACAGCACTACCTGCCTTCCCACCCCATCCTCTCCAAATAGAGGCAGCCCACAGAAGTCACAAGTAAGCTGGAGGTACCAAGACGGGCATTTCTAGACTGAATACAATAAAGACCAACTGGTTCAACCAAGGTCTTTAGGCAAAGAGGCACATACCAAACTCAGAAGGCTCAAAAAGCACTGACACAGCACACGGAAGAATCACCCACCCCCAGGGATCCTTCCTGTTCCCTGACATGTTGGACAGCTGACACAGCTTCGACGTGCAATGCCCACACAGAGCACACAGGATGCAGCAGAGTCATTGATACTAGCATAATTGGTGATTTCATCTTCAGCTTCCGGTTGCCTGGGTAAAATCAGTTTGCCTTCACTCTCCTTTTGGTCAGGTGTCTTCCAGAATGGTGAAAGTCTTCCACCCATGGTTGAAAGAAGAGTTCTCACTATGTGTCCAACACAAAAATGCATTAAGAACATTGTCTCTGTGAACCAACCTCCAAGAGCAGCACCATTAGCATTTGTGGTAGCTCACAAGTATCTTAACATTCAGGAAGCTTCTTAAAGCACAGTTCTAAGGTTGCTTTAAAAGCTGAGATACTGCAACTCGCTCTTCCAAAACATCCAATCTTCTAGACACCCTGGAAACAGAGGAAGTGTCCAAGAATGCCACCGTACAGAACAGCATACTAGATTCTTCCTTATCTCACAGTATTTGTTAAGAGAGGGGAACGTTGACTCAAAGCTCCTGAAGGTTTCAAGATGACAACATAACCTCGAAGAACTGCCAAGTTCTTGACTGGTCATTATTCACCCATATCCAGCAGTGAACTCACCTGAACATCGAGGCCCTGGCATTCCCAATCAAGCGCAGTGTTACTAACAGTAATGGTTGCCTGACTAAAATCAAATAGCGTGCAAAGAGAATCTAGAAATAGGTAAAATAAGAGAATCTAAAGATAGTGTACTTTTAAAAGTTAAAAATACCGTTGGCTTGTTTTCCCAGGCTTCTGGCAATCAAAAACTTTTACATCAGCTCCTAGTAATCCTCCAAAAGCATTAGCAATACCAAGCTGAAGAAAAGCAACTATGTTTTCAAAGACATCAGTTGAATGCAGTTTCTTACCTGTGCCAGTCTTTCCTCTAGGCAGTTTTGTTTTAAGAACTCCGATATAGGTAGGATGTTTAGCTTGGATAAACAGCAGCTTCTGTGTTTGGCCAGATGGTCCGGAGGCTTCGCATGAATAAACCCTCAGGGCTCTATTATAAAACACACTGAGGATGCAAATCGCCACCTGGCAGAGGAGAACTACCACAACGGAGTTACAGAGCATAGGGCTCATTCTACAGCCCACAATCCCGGGCTGCAATGGCAAAACATGAGCAGATTCCAGGGGCAGCTGCTGTTTTCCTTGCCAACAAAGGAAGAACCAGGATCTCATTTAACTAGCAGAGGCAGACACAGCTGCAGCACCGCCCATTCATCCCTGGAGGGAACTTTCAGCAGCCCAGTACCCCAGACTATGAAATTCTGCAAGACACTGCTTGGAAGCTCAAGGTAAGTCAGTGTTCCCCACCCTCTTGCAGCATACAGAAGGGAAAGGAAGGACAACGCTGCCTGAGGGATCTAGGCTTTTCTAAGAGGGAAGGGCCTCATTATATTGTACCACAAGTCCCCATCTCTGCAGTCTCTTGAGAGCCCCAGGCAGTGAAGCTGCAGCTTTACCTACACTCTGATAACGTTTACTAGCTTTTCAGAAACAAACGGTGAGGAGCAGCAGCCTTTTCACAGAACTTGGTCAACCAGCC
>NW_010516254.1:49043-49318 GCF_000687285.1 Phaethon lepturus
CACCCAGCCACAAAAGCTGTGAAAGTCATGAGTGGGTAGCAGAGGGACCAAGCAAAAAAGGCACAGTGGGTGAAGTCTAACCCCTTCATGTACTGCCCTTAGGCAGTCTTTCAGCTTTACTGTAACCCCTTACCAGCCCCCCACCTCACGCACCAGTACTGCTGGGGAGCGTCCCGAGGTCCGCAAGTGGTAACTACCGTGAGCTTCGAGAAGGACCGGCGCCCCACTACCACGAAGCACCACAAGCGCAAGGGACACCGACAGCTGCTGCAGGC
>NW_010516255.1:0-18997 GCF_000687285.1 Phaethon lepturus
CAACCTAGTGATTCTGCGATTCTGTGATTCTCTAGTGTCTAATGAGGTATCAGCTCCACCTGAAATTTGTCCTGCAGGTGGGGCATTTTGTAACAGCTCTTCCTTTATAAGGCCTCTGGTGCTTAAAGAGACCAACTATTACACTGGAGTCTCCCTTTAAGGGTCTGTGAATTGTGTCTTTTCTTATCAGACTACCTATTTTCAAAGAAAACAGAGGCAATATAGACTTCTACTCCCACATAGTTTTGCCAGAGTTGGTTATAAATTACTGAAATAGGGAAAATAAGACAGAAACACACAAGCATGACTGTGAATGCCTCACCTTCTTTAGAAACTGGGGGGAAAAAAAAAATCCAAGAGAAAGCATTAGAAAAGTATATTTACTATCTATAGTTGGGGTCTTCAGTCAATGGAATTAAGCATGCTTAAAACTTAGGAGCTCTGAAATCATACTCTGGGAGGGTATCCTCCTCCCCACTGAGTATAAAGACACCTGCACTGAATGCCTAGAATAAATATCCCTTAAGTTGGCAATTCTGGAGAGAAAAATCTCCATGGATCCCCCAAAACGTTCCCCTCCATGGAGCTAAGAGGTCTCCTTTGAGGTGTGATTGTCAAGTTTTAATGGTCTCTGGATATTAGACAGTCTATGAGCAGCTCCACAAGCGCTATGTGGTGAAGCTCATTCTGAAGGACTTGGAGGCAAAGAAGCAACCGGATTGCTTATGCTGAAGCACAGCTGGCACAAAATGAAGGAACAGCAAGATTTCAGAGGTACAGAGCTTTTGTGAGACTTTTCTGGCTTAGATATGACACATCCTCTGGGATATTTGTGAATATTAAGATGTGGTGTGACGTGAATACCGTTTCAGCAAGAGAAGGATGCTGCATTTGATGAAAACCATTGATCCTTACACGAGTTCAATGTGCACAAAACAAACAGCATCACATGTACAGAAAAGTCATCATGATTCCTGCACCTGTCACTACTGGAAGGTCATTTGGGACCAAATCTTCCAACTTTATTTCTGGTAATGCTCCATCCTAAGCTCAGCTGCAGTCACTAGGGTTCTGTTCTGACATCAGTAGTATAACTGCTAAGCAAGGACTGCGTGCATTTCCCGAAACGTCTCAGCAATTTTGCCACATAACTGAGCACAACTAGGGAAATATCAAGAGATGCAGAGTTAGAATTAGTGAAAGAAAAAGGAGGTTTATTATTTATATTCCAGCAGCATGTAGAAACCCCAACTGTGATCTGAGTCTCAGTGTGCCAGACAACATATAAACATACAGTGGAAGCCAATTTTGGCTCTGAAGAGCTTACAGTCTTCAGAGGCAAGACAGACAGAAGGTGAGAAAAGAAACACAGAGAACTAACATACACACAGCAAAATCAGTAGCAAAACTGAGAGTAAAACTGTTTCCCTGAAAACAGCAAAGCCTCTCCTCTGTCCAGACTGTCATACCGCCTGCTAAGCAAAACAGTCTGACATCTCGAATGCATTCACTTTCCATAGGATCTCTGCAAGCTAAGCTATGGGGAGCCCCAAGCAGAGAGCAAGCTGAATCACACCTCCAGAAACCAAAATGATCAGTTTATTCTGGTATAATTCCTCATGAATCCACACTAGGTTATTGCTCCTTTGTCCTTTACTTCTCTTTTACCATCTTTTTTTTTTTTCCTAAGTAGGTCACCTCATCTCCTGAAGTATGAAGCCGTAAGACTATGAAGGCATAAAGGAGATTTATTCCTCTCTGTGTGCATGATCTTCTCCACGGAAAGAAGTATGGGAATGACTACAAGGTTCATCATCGAATTCCAAGAATAGACAAATGCCTTTGTTATGCTTCTGTGGCATATCTCAAAACACAGGCAGGATGAAACCTACAGTGAAGACAGAAGAACTCTTGCCATTAAGGATGTCCACTACAACATTTGAGCATGGTCCAAAGGTGGTAAAAGGTCAGAGACTAATTTCATTTCAGAATTTTAATTCATTAGACTTAACATAAGGTCATTAATGTGTTTTTTTACCTCTCTGTTTCAGACTTCTCTCTGCCTCAGACCTCTGTCTGCCTCTAGATACACATTTATATTAAATTTATGATTTACAAGCGTAATGATAGACTGCCCTTTTCTAACCTCTTAAAGGGCTCTGTCACAATGATTCTTCACACATGATGCTTAATTACACTTTAATAAGTTGTTCTTGAGAAAATAAAATCCCCAACAAGTGAAGCTGACAGAAATTTAAACCCTGACCGTGCCTAAAATACAAACTCTTTGCAGAATAAAATCAAACACTTTTTTTCTCCCCTGTACTCTTATTTTGCATCTTTTTTTTACTGATTTCTGTTTGTTCTGGTTCCAGAGGTCTCAGTTCACACCACCAAAAAATGATGTTATTCACAATAGATGCTTGTTCTCAGGAAATTTCTCCACATAAGACAAGGCAAGATTTAAGAAATTCACAGAGTAAAGCCAGGTTGCTCGCATTCAAGCTGTCCATAGTGAAGGAAAAGCTTGCATTTTTTTTATCAAGAGGCAGATGCTAATGCTATAATTCCAGGATTATTTATGAACGTACTACACAGCACCCACATGCTTACATATGCAGACAAACACAGAGTGTTCAACAGAGTCAGGAAGGACCTTGATTCACAAGTGGCCATTTAAATAAATATACGGTAATGTTGACATTTCAATCTTATAGAAAATGTTTCTGACAATAGACTAATAATGTATGTCCTGAAGAAATTAATTCTATAATTCCATATTCCAAACTTCTCTGAAACGAGCAGACTCTTTTCAATATATAAGAAATAAAAGTATGTGGAATAGGAAGATTTTCTTAGAAAGTTAAGGCAGAAAAGAACACATTAAGAATCTGTATCTTTTAACATGTTCCTAACTCAAATTTTCACTTACATTAGAAGCCCACTAGCTTCCCTAAGGATCAACAATTGTTAGGATCCAATACCTTTCCTAAGAATAACTACAAGCGCGTGGACTCTACCATCACCAGAAATACCATCTACATTCCTCTGCATCTATCCACTCCCTCAGGTGGATACATTTTTCAACTAAAAGCAGCCTTGCTTTCTGGGCATTCTTTAGAAACGCTTCCTTACTTTGGACAAAACAGAGAACAAAACATTCAAACCAAGAAAGCTTTTATGTGCAAATAAATCAATGAAGTTTACAAGATGAATTACGTATCTAGCTATACCGAGATATGATTCCAATGAAATCAAAGGCAACTACTGTAGAGTCTGCTGACCTGGAGTTTTCATTATTCACAAGAAATTTTAAGCTCTTAAAAAACCCACTTGTTAATAATGCCAGATGACACAGTAATGCAATTATCTGGCCCATTAGTCTTGCAGCTTACAACCACTAGCAAGTGGTTTTTCCACTCTCCGAAATCTTTGATGAAAAACAGTATTTACAGTAGAGTAGCTGATAACACAGTGCTGATACCAGAAACTCTGCTCAAGTCCCTACTTTGATTATATCCAGGACTGGAATACAGGTCTCTTCTCAGGGTTAGGAGAAGAAGTTAAGATCCTGTATCAGTGTATGTGAGAGTTCCTAATGCCTCCAGTAACTGTCAGTTCAGGTTCTGCATGTGTCTAGAGTCTTTGAAGACACGTTACTTGAAGAACCAGATTTTTCAGACAATTTAGCTGTTGCAACATCCTCCAGGAAACCTGTGAGCACAATCACTAACAAAGAAAGGATACACCAAACACCTACTAAATTTTGAGACTTCATTTGACCTACAAGAGCAGTGAGCTTAATACTGCTCCATCCATTAGTATTACTGGCCTAGGCTGCTCAATAAAGGTTTTACGATGAAAGCATAACAACCACAGCAGGCATAATTCTTAGTGTTCTTGTGGACAATGACTAAATCAATACTGAGTACCAGCCTCAGAATTCCCAGATAGCAACACGCTAAGTCTTCCTTCTTCATATAACTTCACTAACAGCACGCAATAAACCATTCAGCAGGCACAAAATTCCTGCATTTCAATACAATAGCACAAATTTTCCCCTTCTAGACTGTCCTCTGTTGTGGAAACAGGATAGATAGGCCAGTGTAAAGTATACTACCTAGACATGCATTCACTTCTATGGATTTCCTCCTGCATGGCAAAATTTCTCTTCTGTGATATTTAGATGAATGCACAGTTATACAGCTCCAGTACACCACGGTCACCCATTTTCAACCTGCATCCTCAGTTATGTCTGAAAGGTCACACAAGAAAAACCCAACAATGACAGAGAAGGATCTCAAGCCAACAGTGTGTCAGACTTTCCCTTCAAACCAAGTATGGAGACCACAGTTAACTCACTGTTTTCTTATCACCTGAGATGTTGGCCATGCTATACCCTCACTGTAGGAGCTGAGCTTTCCTTCACACCTTTAAGCACCTACAATTTAAATATTTATAGCTAAGTTCTAGTTACATAAGCTCCCTTTAAAAGTAATAACCACTTTATGTTAGGAGTCATTTGACCTATTTCAGCATCTATTTCATACAGAGGTAAGTTCTGTGCAAGCCTCAGTAAGCACACTCACTAGATCCCCACAAATTTCAGTAGGAAACTGGGATGACCAGCTCAGATACAACGTGTTTACCCTGCATACGTCTACATTTAATCAGGAATCCTGAATCAACCATGAATTAACCCTGCCCTGTGTCTGTCAGTCTCCTAAGTGGACCACAACACTGTCCTCTCATAAAAATTATGTGAAGAAAAAGGTATTAAAGACTGTTATATGTGGCTACTATGGCAGTGTGGCCACAGAAGGACAAGGTAGAGCTGAGACTGAGTGGCCTTCAATAACCATATATTCTGACACCTTCTTGGGGAGAATTTAGATAAATAAGGGGAGCTTCCCAGCCTTAGGACACAGCAAAGGAGACACCACAGCTGTTAAGCAAGGGGTATGTTTGGGGTCTAACCCAAATTGAATCTAGCCAGCATTCTCTGTGCAACATTTCTATGCGTATTAAATAATTTTCAAATATGCCACAATCAAAATAGACCAAGTATGGTTGGACTAGATAACCTTTAAAAGTCCCTTCCAACCCAAAAATTCTATGATTCTATGGTTTCTTAATTGCATGCACAATCACTTCTGGAGTTAATATAGATGTAAATACCATAAAAGCATTGCAAACTCATAAGAATGTGAACAAATATTAATTTTAAATGTCTGCAAAACCCCAAGCTGCCTAGGATGCCTGGCCTCAATTCCATATCTGACTTGAGAGCACAAATGCCTTTGATTTTCAACCAAGAGCTCACTTTTGAAACTGGGATGCACAGGCCAATTGACTTGAGGGTAGTGAAAACTGCAAGGATCCTTACAGGATACCTGTGACTTTACCTGCATGGGAAGTCACCAGTGAACGCAAAAGGAAAATCAAACAGAGCTGGCTCCAGCCACAAAGGTGATGGCGAGGATAGGGTAATACCACAGTCAACTTCTTTCACAGGAAGAGCACTGTTCTTTAGTTTAATCTTCTTTCACAGTGGATTAAGCTAATATGGAAAAAGCAAAGAAGAACAGTGTCTGTACACCTATCCCAAAACTGCTCCATGCATAGGCAAGCATCAATGTACTTAAACTCCCACTGGCAGGCCACTGAAAAACCACTGTTTGGCAGTGTCTGCTGTACTCAGAATCAAGTACATGGAGAAGCCAAGATTAAATCTATAGAGATATTCAGATGCAGAGTCTCTCTTCTGTCAGATGTGGCTATGTCCCCATACATCACAGCCCAGTGAAAGAAAAGAACCATGAAGCCAGGCTGTCGGAGTCTCAGCACAGGGGAGAAACCATGCACACTTCAAATGCAAGATGCACAAGCCAAGGAATTTGGGAGTGTAAGGTGGAAG
Source organism: Phaethon lepturus (assembly GCF_000687285.1). Classification (NCBI taxonomy): domain Eukaryota; kingdom Metazoa; phylum Chordata; class Aves; order Phaethontiformes; family Phaethontidae; genus Phaethon; species Phaethon lepturus. Next base: position 5,918 of record NW_010516255.1, read on the forward strand.
CCAAATGTGTGATCTTATACTTTATGTGTGAGACTTGTCAGGCCTGCCTAGAGCCTTACAAAAACACTCACAAACCAATACTCAGCCAGCTGGTTTGTATTTTCATCGTATTTCCTAGAGGCAGACAACAGAGTCTGCCCACAAACTGCATTCATATTCTGCTCGTGTAAATTTTATTTTTCAGCACAGCTATGATGGGTTTAATTTCACCTTGATTTCTTTGGAGGGTAAAAGCATTACGGAAAAAATACATTTCTTCCGCTTTGCCTTCAGCCTGAGAATGACAGCAACATTCTCCCTGTGAAGAAAATGGTAATGCTGCAGTGATTTTTATCACTAGCACTTCTATCTCCTGGATATTAATAGATGTTTGGAAAATGCTGTAGTATCTCATTATTTATAAAATATAACTAGGTATAGTTCTGGAAAGAGATGAATACCTCTCTATCAGGAGCTGAGCAGATTGCTTGTCTTACTCTGCAGTTTACATTAATGGACCACTAAGGTTTGGCTTGGAAAGGTGATGTTAACATCACAGACTGGGCAGATCTACAGTCGTTATGCAATCAGCATCTACTTTGTCACGAGAAGGGTACCGACGTACTCCTCCTACCCACTGCAAAGTCAACAAATGTGAGTGCATCACCTGTAACATGTATGTCTCCAGCTCACTACAATGCACAGATATGCCTGATTTTGGAATAAGCTGGCCAACACACTGTTGTATTTCTTAATACCAGAGTATCAGAATTCAGACAGATTTTAAACCGGAGAAATAAAAACAAATGCAATAAGGACAAGAAAACTACATTTCAGTGAGAATAATGAAGTACACAAGTATGAGTTGGGGAATTTCCAGATAGATGGAAGTTCTGAGGCAAAGGATCCTGTATTAAAATGAATCTTAAACTGAGTATGAGACAGTAACATCATGCTTTTGGGAAGTGCAAATACTATGCTGGGACCAGTGAAGGAGATATAAAAGATTTTAATACACTTCCACTACCATTTTTACTTGACTCAGCACTCAGGGCTCTATGCCCGTTTTGAGACATAAAATGTTGATCTGTTTGGAGAGAGCATGGAGAAAAACAAGGAGAAACACAGAGAAAGAAAAGTAACTGTTTAATCGAGAGTGGTAAAAAAAAGCCCAACAACTTTTTAACAGCCAGTTATAAAGTGGCAAAAATTGCTCTGTCTGTTGTGGACAGAGCAGATAGTACAAGTTAGGAAAGTAACAGAGTGAAAACCTTTCTAAGGATAGAAAACCTTTCTAAGGACGCTGGAGTATCACACAGGAAGATTGTGAAACCTAACCTATTATAGGTTTCAAAAAAGCTAAACAGACACATCCCAAGAGTGACTAAGGCAGAGCTGATCTTGGCTTGCAGCTGGGCAATGAGCTAAGCAAAACCTAATGTTCCATTGTAGCCCTATATTTCTTTTTTGGTGGTGGTGGTGGTGGTAAGCTTTGTGTCTTGTTTGTTTTGTTTTTCCTGTGGCTGAACAAGGTGGAATGTCCATAGACTGGTTTTAAGGTCCTCGTGGGAGACTGCAGGGCTTAAATGTACGGAAAAAAATCCTTCTAGTCTATGGAAACTGGTCACATGTGAAATGATAAAATTCTGCAAAAAACCTTCAGAGCCTTCAAACTATCATGTGTCAGAGTAGGTATTTTTAAAATGATTTTCATTATACTACACCTCTCTCACTTGATTATACTCTGATTCTACTCTCATTTTAGCAGGCATTACTCCTGCTGACTTCAACAGCATTATTCTTCCTGTTTTTACACTACACTAAATGAGAATAGACCCAGCCCTCAAGTAGTAAAATGGATTTGGGATTACAAGATCTTAACGTTCTGGGGCTTTTTTGCAATTTACTACTGTCCTCCAGGTTTCATTTATGCCTATAAAGTGTCCCTTTGATGGCAGTGGCATGAATGTATTTGTTTAAGACACCGCTTGTTTCCATAAGCACAGAAAGACAGATGAACCCCTGCAGAACCCTGCAGCTGGGGCTACATTGATCTGTAACTCAGTCTAGCAGTTCTTAAATACAGGTAACATGAAAAGCTCTTCAGCAAGCTGCCGAATACAGCAGTCTCTTTAAAAACAATGGAAGTGACTGAGTATATTCATCTCATTGTAAGGAAATGCTCACAGAATAAGACAAGCTTCCTCAAAAGGCTGGGTTTTCCAGTTAGTTGCTTGTTCCTGTGTCCCCTGGTGAGTTGCACTTCCGACTTCACGAATGCAGCAGTACAAAGTAAGGAATACTGAGAATCTGAGGCTCTTTTTAGACCTCAGTCCACCTCTAGACAAAAGCCTTAATGACCTTCAATATTTTACACACAGGCTGGATCTGAGGAAATGCTCATAGAATAACTACCCCAACAATAAGTCTAACGACCTACAAGTTGAACTAAACTGAAAATACTCTGAAACTACATTCTACTAAGTATTCTAGAATTACATTCAATATTAAAATACCAGAGATGCCCAGCAGTGTCACATCATTGCTCAGGTGGGCATCTTCCATACACAAATTTCATTTTTGCAGACATAAAGCTTCTCCATCTTCAGAATGTTAAACCGGAACTCATAAGATTTGAACAGAAAACTCATGAATGAGAACCTGCCTCTGTATATCTCAGAGAACTCTCTGAAGAAGCCTACGCCCAATATAGGGGCATACCTACTCAGTACCAAGAACGCTGGACTGCCAAAGACAGCATTGCTGAGGCTGTCCTTCCTGAAGCCCCTCCAAGAGTGAATAGTCCTGACATCCATGAAGATACTCCACCTCTAAAGGCTCTAGGAAAGACACAGTAGATAACTTTAGTTTGTTTTTCTCCAAACACAGTTATATTTTAAAGAATCAAAAGGGTGAAGGGTCTAATTCTCAATCAAGTAAAAGCTAGTTTAGGTCCCCTTCCAAAATACTGTTTTATCCTGGAAGATAACTGGTCTGGCAAACTGTATGTTTTTAGGGAGCCAGGAGACATCAGGTCATACGTCACGACCCTTTTTTGGTTGCTAAACTCTTTCATGAAGGTTGAACCTGAGGAAACCCACAGTGCTGATAATCACCAGGATTATCTTCCCTTGCAAGTATAAATAGACAAGGTAGAAATGTTTTTCAGGTGGAAGAGAGTTTCATTATTTTCACGGCAAAGGAATTCTTCCTGCCTAACCACACCTCTAACACATTTCTTGTAAGAGAAGTCATTATGGTGACTCTTATAAAGGAGAATTTCAGATTTCTGCACACAATATAAGCAGAAGATCCTGGAATCCTAGATGAGAAGTAAAAAGGGTGTGCCTAAAATGGAGGTAAGTCCATAAAGCCCAGCATTTGGAAACCAATCTCATCTCCATAGCTGGGGTTAACTGAGGACACCATGAACACTTCTGTGGATCATCAATCAAGATAAGGACTCCAAAGGAAATGCTTTGCCTCTCCTCCCTATGAAAGAGCTCCTGCTGTTCCTCACATAGTGCACCACTGATGGGAAGCCATTTCAAGAGAGAACTGTTCCCCCGATTGTGCACACTGTCAACAGCTGAGAGAGGATCTCTACTCAGCTAGTCACAGAAGAAATCTTGAGCGTTGTCCTGTCTCAAATCTATCATAATTGTCCAGGTCAGGGGTCAAACCATCCAGCAACTGGCAGAATAAATTAGTTTGTTAATCACCTTGGAGAAACAAGTATTTAATTAACGGGGAGGTGTTGTGCATGCATGACTAAAGATATTCACATAATCACATAGCTAGAATGACCTGTTTTTGAATGACATATCCTACTCAAAATAGCCTGGAGCAAAAGAAGTGCTGTTGACAAATGCTAGTTGAGTAAAGCTGTTTGGGTATGCAAGAACGGTATGTCGCCTTAAGCCGTGTGTAAAGCAAAACTACATCTTTGAAACTATTTCAAAGTTAGAGTGGCAAGAAGCTATTCAGAAAAGAATGTAAAAAACAGGTCTGGAGGCATCAATCAGAAGTTCATAATCCTTCCAGTGCTTGGAAAATCGGGAAAAACTGCACAGAACTGAAACTGGGAGAGCAAAACCATGAATAAATCAACTGATAAACTAAAATTGCCCATTGGGTATGTCTGGGAACTAGACTTCCCCTTAACATTACTGTATGCTTTGCTTTAGGAAGGTGTTGACCATTTACAAACACTAATAAAATTGTGTCCTGAACGCAGGGTTCAGGGTATGCTCAAAACTTTCCAAACAGCAGCCCTGGAGTTTGCTCCTATATTAAGATGAAAGGTTACACTTCATACAGCTTTTTAACTGGATCTTGCTCTCACATAATCTTTAGTAACTCTGGTGCCATCCCAAAGGACCTTGACAGGCTTGAGGAGTGGGCCCGTGTGAATCTCATGAGGTTCAACAAGGCCAAGTGCAGGGTCCTGCAGCCGGGTTGAGGCAACCCCCGGTATCAGTACAGGCTGGGGGATGAAGGGATGGAGAGCAGCCCTGCCAAGAAGGACTTGGGGGTACTGGTGGATGAAAAGCTGGACATGAGCTGGCAATGTGAGCTCACAGCCCAGAAGGCCAACTGCCTCCTGGGATGCACCCAAAGCAGCGTGGCCAGCAGGTCGAGGGAGGGGATTTTGCCCCTCTACTCCACTCTAGTGAGACCCCACCTGCAGTTCCGCGTCCAGCTCTGGAGCCCTCAGCACAGGAGAGACATGGACCTGTTGGAGAGGGTCCAGAGGAGGCCACAAAAATGATCAGAGGGGTGGAACAGCTCTGCTGTGAGGACAGGCTGAGAGAGTTGGGGTTGTTCAGCCTGGAGAACAGAAGGCTCCAGGGAGACCTTATTTGAGGCTTTTCAATACTTGAAGGGGGATTATAAGAAAGAGGGAGAGATACTTTTTACCAAAGTCTGCAGAGAAAGGACAAGGGGGCAATAGTTTCAAACTAAAAGAGAGGAGATTTAGACTAGAGATAAGGAACAAATTTTTCACCATGAGGGTGGTGAAACCCTGGCCCAGCTTGCCCAGAGAGGTGGTAGATGCCCCATCCCTGGCAACATTCCAGGTCAGGTTGGACGGGGCTCTGAGCAACCTGATGTAGTGAAAGATGCCCCTGCCCAGGGAAGAAGGTTAGACTAGATGACCTTTAAAGCTCCCTGCCAACCCAAAACATTCTATGAACTTTCTGTGCTTCCTACGCAGGCCTTATTGCCTGGGAAAATATTTTTCTTTGAGATCCACAGAAAGACACAGCAAGTCTAGGCAGTTTCTGTGAAGCAAAGTACTTACCCAAGGAAACTATGTGCTATCACACAAGAAGGATCAAATGCACTGTCTCTTACCACGAGCTTTGAAGAGAACCCAATGTCTTCTTCTAAGTGTCCCAACTACAAAAGCCAAGGTTTACACCTGTTTTTCTTTCCCCCTCTCTATCAAGACTGTTCTTTCTACCATTTCTAAATTATTTATTTGAAGTGTCCTAAATGAGGAACCACAACCCTTGGTTAAAGTTTTATCCAGTCAGGACTTTGATAAAATGTCAAGATCATTATCTGTATTGTTTATCTGTCTTAGGGTTCTCTAGTGTTATCGACTTGACTTCCTGTAGGAGTTCAAAACAACTCTCCAGTATAACCAAAAACCAGACACAAGCTCATGCAAAAACCAGGGAAACCTTTCAGATTTCTCCTTCCTCATCAGATTCTTTGAGCCGCTGGCATGACCAGAATCCTGTCATATATTGGGGCCCAGTACAAGCATAGAGCAGAAAAATGGTCAGAAAGCATTCCAGTCTTACGTAAGGTAAGAGACAATACACTCTGCAGGTAAAGCCTGCTAGCCAAACTAGCACAGAAGCTCTACCTGGACCCCTGTGGACCTGTGTTACACAGAAGCTCAGATTAGGTTATCATAATTATTCCTTCTAGGCCACAAAATCTATGATTCTTTACGTAATCTGAACTAGCACATTATCAGAGATAGTTTTGTAAACTGATGTCAATATTACAGAAACTCAGATTACTATTCGATCAATACTCTGAACATTAAAATAAATTCCTAAGAGTCCCTATGTGTATCTACTGCATCAGTAACAGACTGTAGTATTTGCAGAACTCAGGGAAAGTATCAAGTCTATTTGCTTAGTCAAACAACAAGAGTGCCCTGAACTCCTGATATGTTTCTCTGGCCTAATTGACATTAGCTAACAGTTGCACTTAAAAAACTTACTGCTTTTATTCATGAATCCAAGGAAAAAACTCTAGGATGTATCGGCAGGACCAACCTTCCTTAATGTCCTCCTACACAAGAGTAGATTTTTCAATAGCTTTTCAAAGAACTAGAAAGTCTGCTTTGGAAATGAATCAGTTGACATTGTGGCTGGCAAGACACCAGCTTTCCCTGACGCAATCCTGTTATCAGCTAATTTAATGATAAATTTTAATCTTCATCTCTGGTTTATGCTTAAAGATCCTAAATGTGGACATTTATCATCCTTACCATGGACGGTTTAGATAATCCCTTTTGACTCACCCCATTGTATCAGGCTTGAAAATGAAATGAGGGTGAGGCACTGCATAGAACTGTCTTTGGCCAAAGCATCCCTCAAGAAAAGAGTCAGGAGAGAAAAGTCACCTACTGAAGAGCAAACATATATCAGTGGAAAATGGAGAAGCTAAAGCTCCTTCTCATCAGTACACAAGGAACAGTAAAAATAGGGAATCTGATTTACTGTTCTTTCACAGTCTGACAACCTACTCTCAGCACACTTCACTGGCACAGCACCTGGGTCCCTCTCCTAGCCTAGCACAAGCAGCATCTCCCAGCCCTAGAAGCTCTTCACCCATAGAAGGACAAAGGCCAACACACACAGAGTTTCAATGAGTAGCAAGAACTACTTGAAAACAAGCCACAGAGACATTAAAACCAATGTTGGTGTACAAAATAGCCCATGTTGCTCTGGATCCCTTTGGCTAACTGAATTACTCGTGGAAGAAAAAAAATAATTCCACACATTCTCCTGAGTGTCTTGCCCAAAAATACATAACCCAAGACATGCAAGATCAGTGCAGAGTGAGCTTCTAATTCTGAACTGGTATCTATAGCCCCTCAACCACACTGGGCACCACAGTGGAAAATGCCTCACAGTCAGACTGCTTCTTCTCAGCCGACATGGTTAACTCTCTCACTGATGTTTACAGTGGAGAAAAATGCTCTGCAAAAAATTACAGCATTTACAATAGTTTTATACACATCAATTTTTTAAACCAAAACTTCAAGGAGGGGTTTTTTTGAGATTTTTCCATAAAAAAGAACACGACTTGAATATGGACACATAAAGAATCAAGCCTCCTTCCTGCCCCACATCAGTATTTCTAAGTATTTTCACTGATTCTTTTGAAGTCTATCCTGACTGCTGGAAATTTGTACATATAAGAAAAGTCAATGTCCTGGAAAGGTCTAGTTAGTTCTTTTGGAGTCTAGAAGACAAATAAAGGCAAGAGAGAACATGAGGAGACTTCTTTTACCCCTAAGCACAGCTTCAAAAATTTATGGAGGAGTTCTTTTAAGATGTGTATATTTATGTTTCTTTTTTTTCCCCTCATTGATGGACTATAGAACACAGGGTTTTTACCCAATCTGACAGACAGTCAGTTCTAAGGCGACATTAGAGCTAAACGAGCAATATCTCCTTAAAACTGTACCTCTTCTAACCAATAACAACTGGTATGATGGATACAGCCAACAAAAGGCAACAGATGCACAGCTACTGCATTTGAAGTCGGGTATTGTGTCAGAAAATAGCCTAGAATTTCCTAAAATAAGTCTCAGAGCATAAAGTATAGCACTACACTCCTGCAATGGGAAGTTTGGCAAATCCCTTCAAACCTAACAAACCGTAAGTTAAAAGAAGTGAAGGGTTAGGCAGTTTGGGTTTTCTAACCTTACATCTTCACAAAAAGTCTAATTTTTATCTGCCTATACACATATATATATACATATGCCTGAGAAAAACCTGCAGTGAGCTACATATTACAAATTTTAAGATTACTGTATACTGCTAATATTTCCCATAATTTTCTAAAATCCTATCACAATCTTTTAAAAAGGCTGTAAAATGGGGAATGCCCAAAATTAAAGCCAGGGATATAATCCAATCAAGATATGCCATAAAAGTGTTAATTAAAAAACCTTAGGAAGGACACGGAAAAAGATACCACTTAACACTGTCATAGTGCCTGTGACGTCCCAGTGCCAAATCACAAGTAACAAAGAAGTGAGGTCTTGTAAAGGGATAACTGGTAAAGGCCAGATCATTCTATCTTACACTAAAAAGAAAGCAGGTTGCTTTTTAAAAAGAAAAGGAAAGGAGAAGATGTAGCTGTAAGAAATCTCCAGGGCACATCAGATGTGATGGGTTGTAGAAGTTAATTAGCTGATTTACTTGGAACAGACAAGGAAATTCCCTATTGCCAAGCATAAAGTTAGGGACATGCTTTGGTATGGTATCTCTTACTTTTTTATTTGTTTACTATACATTTGGTTTATTTTTTAATAATTAAATCTTGTCTAGTGATAAAGTAGATTCTCAATAACCAGACATCTACTACATGGATCCATTAGTCAAGTACAGACCGGCAGAATTAAGACAGGATTTACTACCCACTCAACTACCCAGTTTCAAAAGCCTACTCAAATTGTCAGGCTAGCGAGGGATGTCTTTCTTAGTATATATTAGTCTCTGCTACTTTGACAAGCAGTGTCAAATCAGGATATTACCATCGTTCTTGGTTCTTATTTAAAAAAAAAAAAAGAAAAAAGAGGGAGTTTAGCAAGACGCCTGAACTAAACTATTACAATCAAGTGAAATGCTTTGTGAAAGTCAAACACAGAGTAGATCTCAAAGCCTTAAGAAAATAACTGTTTATCTTCTGCAGGGATTCTTTACACACTCTGTGATCAGTCTCCTAGAAAAAATCGTAAGTGAAGTCTTACCAGCTTCCCAAGTGTGAACACAGTACTGACAGCCTGCAGTGGGATTAGGGAGTGCACTGCTTTCAGGGGTCCACTGGCCATTGGCATCTGTAGCAAGCTACAAATGTCTTATACGTAACTTGCTTTATGAAAAGGATGAACTAGATTTATTAATGCAAATCCGTTTTCATGCAAGTTTTTAATAGACCTCGTTTTATTAAAATTGCTGTTGCAACAAAAACTGCACAAATGTGTCCTTGCCTTCTAATTATTTACAAGCAGAGCTAAGAAGCAACGAATTTCTAAACCTCGCATTTCCTTCCTCAGACCACAGCTCAGCAATACAGCAAACCCAGCTATAAGGCTCACAGAACCAAATCAAAAATCTTCTAGCTATACAACCCAAAACATTGCCCAATGGAAACTCATTCTGCTGGTCTGAATTCATTACAGAAGTACGGACAAGTTGAGGTTGTACCAGCAGCTTTTGGTGAAATCAGGTAGAGTGTTGACTTCCCCCGCAGCCCTGAAAGCCAGCATCCATGCTAGGGAAGCTAACAGAAACATGGGCATGTGCCAAATTCCATATTAGATCCAGTTCATCTTGCTGGGTAATCTGGTAGTCCATAGATGACTACAAACGATTTTGAAGCCATAGCTTGTGTCTTCTCCAGGGAACACAGATAGGCCTGTCTACTCCCACAGATCTGTACTGCCCTCAAGCTTTAATATAGTTTGAAAAACTTCAACAGCAACAGTACAGGACAAGAGGAAGTCTGGACCACAGCACAGAATAGCAAAAATAGCTTTGTTTACAGTGTTTCAGCAATTCTGGGCAATTCAGCAATTCTAACAGAAGTTCAGAAATAAAAATCAAAAGAGGCAGAAATAATATCCACCTTACCATTTCAGAGGCTTTCAAATGGCTGAGCTCTTAGCTAGTTTTCTAAGTAGCTGAGGGTCTAAAAAGTGTACGATTACAGACACAAACCAACTGTTTCTGGTGAGGGTACTAACTGGGAAAATTCTTGGGAGTCTGACTTTCCAATGAGGCCAAAAAACTGTTCTCTTTGCACATGCAAACTTTGCAAGAATCATGAGTTTTGCAATTGAAAAATCATACGGCTTCTTGGCAGTACATACAAAAACATACTGGTGCAAGGCAAGTATGGCTGAACGCAGTCCAACAGCAGGCCTCTTCTGGAAGGCAGGCCCAGCAGAACTTCTCTGTTACCAAGACACCAATGAGACTGGCTTGGGCGACTTCCGTTCACTTCTGCAAGATGCTCTGAAAGTGCATGAAATATAGAGTTTTTAAAAGATCACTGGGGTTAAGTACAGACTTGAACTGAGCTCTCCATAGTCGGAAGCAGACCAGAATGTTGTCAGTCACACTTGAACACTGCTACCTCATCAATGATGCATAGCCGTAAATGCTGATCGGCTGCGCTCATTTTTGAGGGGAAATAAAGAACTTAAACCAAAACCATAATAAACTATTTAATAACTCAGTCACCAGCAGAAGACATGAAAACACACACAACACAACAGTCACATTGAGAGTGATGTGTTGTAATAGAAATGTCCTTAACCTGACAGGATTGTGCTTCTTCCTACAGTCCTTTCACAAGCCGGAGACTGAGAAGCGTTTGCAGCTCTTGACTCTGTTTTAAAGGTTTGTGATGTCTGAAACGACATAAAATGCAACTTCTGCAATATTTGGGTCTTGTCAGTTAACTAAAACTGAAATTGATCCTCAGTCCTATATTGACCTGGATACCGGAATAAACACCACATCTCACTAGTATGAGCAGACGGCCAGGTACTCCACACATTATGAAGCATTTTTGAAATACTATTCCTTATCACATTGGTAGCTTCTAAAATGAGCTGCAACTGAGAACGTAATTTAAGAGTTTAAAGTCAAACAACAATTGGCACCTGACAACCAGGGAGACACGGGAGAAAAACCACACTGGTTAAAGATGGTCCTGACATACAGGCATATCCTTCAATACTTTGAGCATCTCCACCAAGGCTCATTCCTGGACAAAAGAACCTATTTCACTGTTTGGATTTTCCACTCCACATGGTTATCCTAGAAGAGAAGGAAATAGCTGTATGTACTTTAAGCACCTGGATTAGGACTTCATGCAGTGTTTGCATAGCACCAAAGTACAGTTCTGGTTTGTGAGTGGGGCTCATAGCTACTACTCAACCTGAATTAGCATCTTTTTAAGCTGGGTGAATATTTCGTTGTAAATAAGGGAAAATGTAGATAAGCTCTCACTTTCTGCCTAACTGTACTTTTGAAAATTCTGCTAATGCTATGCCATGTGTCTAGTACAGTATGTAATAACCTGGAATTAATGAGAAGATATTTGAGGATTTATTATCTTTTTAGTAGCACCTGCCGCAATTAAGTTTTAGAACTCTACTGAAGATTTCTTATGTTTCTATAAAATGTCTTTTTCATATGGGTATTTTTATACTGGAGAAAAACTTTTAAAAAAAAAGATAATGTTTTCTTCCTTCTGTGTGTACATGCTTGTATATTCTTTATATTTTACTCTGTCCAATTTATTAATTTATTATTTTTCATTATATTTCCAAGTAGTACCCAGAGGCATCATTGAATACATGATAAAAACATACACCAAAAACTCAGCACTGCAAGTTTTGAACAGGTATGATTTATTTCCAGTGCTAGACTTCCCCAAATACTGCAACTAGCCTAAAAATCATGAGGTCTAAAAATTACTTACTCACAGTGCTTTTATTTGCTATTTGCTCTAAGATTTCCATTTGCAAGTTCCTTCATAAGCATCATGGACAGAAACTGCCTTTAAAAATACTTTGACTGAATATTAAATTTTCCAATAAACATATGACTATAAGATTGTGACTGTAAGATGGGAGAAAGTTCATTACAAAATGTTAAGCAACACTGACATTCTTTCAAAAACATAAAAATTGGTAATAGAAAGGCTATCACTGCCTTAACGTCAGAGTACAATAGCCAAATATAACAAAGATAGGGGAGGAATATAAGGTGATAACAAGACAACCATAGCGTAAAGAGAAAATACATTCGCATTGAAATAAATTTTAATTTCTTCTCAATCCAGAATGTGTACATCTACGCATAATGACAAAAGTAGCTTAGTCTACTGTTTTTGCAACATATTAATATAAAATGTCAGTAAAAGCACATAACTTCTTTCACCTCCCAATAAATTTAATTAAAACAGAGGTCTGCTGGAAGGTGATCCAAGTCAGCCTGCCCAAACTGACTGGGCAGCGCGCACGCAGCGATGAAGCATCCAATTCGTTAGTATCATGCTCTAACCTTCCCTTTATATTTCTTCTTGTTGCTAATGGTTGTACCAGCTTGTACACAGACAACAGACAAACAAGAGTGGCACTCTATGATTTTTTAATGCTTGATAGCAATGAATGTTTCTTCTTTGTCTTAAGGGCAAGGGATTGCTGTCTAAGCATAGGGGAGGAAGCATGTCTGTACTCCAACGCCAAGCTGAGCCAGTACTTGCAAAGTACAGAGCCTAAATACGCTGGTCTTGGGAGGAAGAGTCCTTCTTAAGCCTGGGTGCAGGCCAATCCCCATATATACTTCTAGAGGAAGTCCCACTAATCACCACCCAATGCCCAGGCCAATGGCTACAAAAGGTATTCACCAGATTTCAGGGCCCCAGAGGGAGAAGAGATAACAATGCCCATGCATAGGTGATGGTCAACCTAAGTTTGGTGCAGCTACATGAGAACGTCCTGGGGTTCTTAAAAATCAAAAGGAAGGACAGAGTCTGTTGCTAGCCAGATACATCACCTGCTTCAGTTTCTAGCTTACACACAAAGGCTCCAGGATTTGCCCAAGGTCACAGAGATCAGTGGCAGTGCAGACAAATCAAAGCACCTCACCAGAGGTTATTTGCTGTGTTTATAAAATGCTGAATTTGTGATTTCTCTCCAATTGCTAATTGCAACAGACAAAAGTGACAAAGATCTTATTAAGGACTGTTAGTTAGATTAGGTGTTTTAATCTATTGATATATATTATATATTAATATATAAAATATATTTATTATATAAATATA
>NW_010516256.1:0-6969 GCF_000687285.1 Phaethon lepturus
GTCTCCAGATGCCAATGACGTATTCTCTGACAGTCTTTTCTTTCTAAAACCATGCTGCTTTCATCCAGCTTTTCTTCACTAGACCCAGAAACTGCACTTTGGGGCTCCTGTTGTTTCTGGAAAACAGCATTTCTTTTTCCTCCAGCTGCATTTTAAAAAGCTCCCTTTAACCTTTCACTGAACATACTGACAGCCAGGGTCAGTTCCTCAGAAATTACTTCAATGTATTCTCATTTAAATATAACCCTCCCAGATTCATTGCTTCCAATTGCCACTCTCAAGCCAAACCTCAGCCTCAGTAATTGGGGTGGATAAAAAGATAAATAAAAAAAGCTCAGCAACATAAGTTACACTTACAACTTCCCTACAGCATTTCTGGGCTGCATTTCCACATGGTTGATCAGATCAAACTCACTTTGTTGGATCCTATTTCTTGTGCCCTTGTGCAGCTCCTCAACACAGGACCTTCAACTCCAGCCAGCATGACAGCAAATGTGCTAGAACCTTCCCCAGCAAGAGCCAGCTCTGCTCTGAAGAAGTCATTAGGGCAGAGCTAATTAATAAGAGCAAAAGGATTGGCCCAGCCCTGCCAGTTGGAAGTTGCAATGAAGATATTGCTGGCTTAATTAGCAGGTTTACTTGGGGGGGAGTTTAAAAAAAAAAAAGCTTTAATTTTTTTTCTTTTAAAGGAGTACATCAAAATTTTTGGGGTTTTTTTTCCCTTTTATTCCTTACAGATTTGTGTGCAATTCATGCCTAGAAGCAGCGTCAGGCACCAGGCCCCCAGGCTCAGCACGTGCTGTGTGTTGGGCTGGCGGCCGCCGCACTGACCAGCGTGGGACAGACAGGTCTCAGCGGAGCGAGCCCAAGCTGGGCGCCTGCCGGCCGCATCCTCTGTTTGGGGACTCTCTTCTGCCTCCCACAACGCGGCTAAACCGGGGTGCGCAGCGGGGCGCTGAACCCAGGCGAGACTGAGACGGGCCCCAAAGAGGAACCTCCCCGGCCCCCCCCAGCTCATGGCCCGAGAAGAGAAGTTGTAGAGTCAAAAAGTCTCACCGCAGCCCTGAGCGTGACTGGTGGGGAACTCCAGAGCTGCCGCACGATGTTTTCGTCTGATCAGACGATACCCCCACAATGTGCTCTTACTTCAAGTTGTCGCTGCCCAGAGTTGCCATAGCAGGGACTGGTGAACCCCAGGCAATGGAGATAACAGTGTCGTGGATTTGAACCTTCTCCCGTGCCGTTCCCATAGTCATTGCAGCAGAGTTGGTGAGGACCCCAATGATGCACATGAAAGCTCCACAGCATATCCCGTAGATGATCCCCCAGCCTCTATGGCCAGTCCCACTTCACTAATGCCCCCAGGCTGGTTAACCAACTTAGTCTGGTTTTTAAAGCCTAAATCTCAACTCAGGCGAAACACGAGCAAAAGCCCCCTCGGAAAGGGTGCAGTTAGCGTGGTGAAATAAATGATGGGCTTCGCTCTGCCGTGCATTGCTGATCTGCCCCGCAGCCACTCAAAAGCTCCAGTTTTCCCAGCTAAGTAGAAGACAAGGTTAGTGCCGCAGAGCTATCACCATGGCAGCATTTGCAGGGCTCGAGGGTAACAGGGAGGATTTCAGACTTCCCTGGACTGCTCCGTGCTGCCGGCAGCCCTGCCTCCTGCTCAGGCAGCCCAGGGCCAAGCCAAGGTCCGTAGCATGTGCTAACCACACACATGCCCATGCAGCCACGGTGTCCAAACCATCCCCATCCTCAGGGTCAGCTCTAAGCGCAACACACAAATATGTCTGAGCAGCTAATATCTGAGACATGTTCTCCCCCACAGCCCTTCTGTCCCGCTAGAAGCAGCAGAAGGTGAATGCCACCCTTTACCTCTTCTTCTTCACTGTTTTTACTGTTCCCAGAGCCTTTCCATGAAGATCACAGGATTTTTGCCTATGCTGCTCAGAAACACTGAGGTGGCTTCATCCACCTCCCGTTGGCACCTGAAGGGACAGCCAAGTTTCTAAGATGTGGTTGTGCTCTGTGTTGTGATTCTCACCTGCAACTTCTCTAAAAGATAAATGAGCAGCAGTAGGACTGGGCACCCCAGTCTCACCCACACAAAACCCAGCCAGCCAGCACTGTGCTACGCTGTGACTGGGTGCTGGGGCCCTAAATGAAGCACCCTCGGGCTGCATGGTGCAGGTCCGCATTGCCAAGCACACTCCACCGTGAGAGCTGCTGGTTTTTGCAGGTCATCGTCATGAGGACCAAAAGGCAACTCCAAACAAACGACTGCGGGTCCCCTGTGCACATTGACTGGGGAGACATGGATTTACCAATGAGTGGTATGGGAGTTTGTGGGGGCAGGATAGAAAAATTTCCTTGCAGGTTGGTCTTCTGGGCATTTTCCCACCTCTGGAAATGCTGCAGTACTTCTTTGGAGAGCTGAGACAGCACACCAGTTATTTCAACACCTGGGGAATAACTAACTTAGGGTGTGGAATAAAAATACAATTGCTAGCAGTAAATTACAAAGTTTATTAACATAGTCTCCAAGGTTCATTCAAACATGCTGAATCACAGGCAGCATTGGTATCCCTAAAGTAATCTGCATTTTTGATTTATACTCGCAGCATTCTTGTGGCTTGATTTTTCTCTTGATTATATAAAAGCAGTAAGAACTGTATTTGCTGATTTTTTTATCTTTTTTTTGGCACTTTGAAGTTAGGCAGCATTATTCCATCTTGCTACTTGTCTCTTCTGTTCCTCACAGTATAAGTTGTATTCAAGGAAGAGCATTAGTAAAAATGGAGAAAAACAAATTCAGTTCTGTAACATGGTATTAGTAAGAAGGCAGATGCCAGAAACACCTATGAGTATTGCATAAAACCCCTTCTCAAAGAAGTTTCTTTATGCAATAAGTTTTAAAGGTGACATGGCAAAATTTGAAAAATATTTTAAATTTTCACAGTTGAAGCTTTGGCCTTTGGTTTACACCTGTTGAGATTCTGAGGGCTTATAAGCATCTCTCAGTGCAGCATGTAGCAGGCCCTTTTTATTTTCCATGGCATCTACAGATGATGTAGGAGCTCTTCACAGGGAAAAAATGTTGTTTTCTCCTTCAGCACCACTGAAAACTTTTTCAAGGTCTTCCGCTTGTCCAAGGCTGTAGTGAGAAGCATAGATCACTATGGATGGGGCAAAAGTACATTGTTGCTTCAGAGCATCCTTTCTTATTTGTAACATCGGCAAATTCCCATTGAAACGGAGGCCAGAAGCTACTGAGTCCACTGACTTCAGTGGTGCAATGCCTACATTTCACGCCAGAGTGCTTGCACTCTTCTAACGGATAGGAAAGGGCTGTTGAGATCTTATAATGACAGCTGTAGGGTAACCACCATGGGATTCAGAGAAGAGTCCCTCCTTGACCCCCAATCCTTATCTCCTAGGTAGGTATGGAGTGGGGGACCATCTACCATTGAAAAATTATTGGTCTTTGGCAAAGGGATGATACTTCAATGGACTACCCTGTTGTTTGTCTAGATAAAATCCTTTTTTCAACATAAGCCAGAAGACATGAACTTATCAGTTACACCTGCACAGGGTGACTCATCACACCTCCGTATTTCATATCTGCCTCAAAACGATCACCTCAGTGATCACCTCAGATACTTCAGTGTGACGCAACTAGTGTGTGAGAAGGTGCAGTAGCCCCATGACACCTGCAAGATTTTTCTAGTGGTGGAAAGCTTGGTTTGCCACACTGCTGCAATGTGCCCTTCATGGGGCCCATTCTTTGTGTATTGGCATGAATTGCCACTCCATGGAGGACTGTCCGTAAATCTTTGGTCCCTTTCTGAGTGTTCATTTTGCCAGTTGATCATCATAACCATTTATCTCTTAATTTCTTTAAAATAACCCCACCAGGGTCATGCCCTGGTATTCGATCAAAGAATAAAGCAAATGAGGTACGTACTTAAGCTGAGGTCTCTACATAGCAGTAAGTACCGATTGCTGAAGTTCTTCCGTGCTCTGGATGTCTGTTCATCGCTAGATAGCAGTAGTATCCAGGAACCACTGCTTGATTTTCTGGGGCAAAGTTATGTGAAGCTTGCTCATAATACAATTTTGGTAGTCAGCACCACAAGCCAATTCTACATCCATTACAATCAGTGGCCAATACCTTTCTGCCTCTAAGAAAAATTACATTGGAACTTTTAATAGGAAATTACAAAATGGATTACCTTTTTATTATAAACTTCTTTGTGCGTTTACCTAGAAGCAAAATAATATTAATGTCACAATGGCAAAAAGAAATCTGTAATTCTAATGAAACAGTCATATTAGTTCAAAAGCAAAGATAGCAAGGTGCAAAATTTCTGTGGGCTAAGCAGGAGAGAAAGGATCTCATTCTGATTTAAGTTACACCAATGTCTGCCGGGAGCAATTCCAGGAATCTACAGGACCACTTTACCATAAAGCAAGAGCCAACAAGATGAACCAGACCTGCAATAAGTGAGTGAACAGGTTCTTTGCACAGGCTTCCTCCTGCTGCATCCCCACCAACTCATGCTCCCTGGTCTCCTCGTGGTGACACAGTCCTGGAGTAAGGACAGCAACCCCCATAAAATGAACAGACTGCTGTCACAGGGGCTGTGGCAGATTTAGCAGAAGATTAACCAGAGATACAGAAGGACATCTGCACTAGGCCAGCATTGGAAACATTAATCAATTACGTGCGTAGGGATACTTACGTTTCCAAAACAACGAGAGCATCAGTATGGAAAGAATGCACACCACTATGAGACAGGCAATGAGAATGGCATAGCTGGGAAACTGGAAGGGAGAAGAGAAAAACGGAAAAGGCTTTAGAAGCATCTTTACTTCAGACCTATTCACACAGGAGCCGATTGCCGCAGTGGCTCAGAGCTCTGATATATCTGCTTTGGGCTAGAGTTTGCAATGCTTTTCTGAGCTTGCCTGTACAAAATATGGAGAAGACATATCAGGTTGATCACGATAAACAAATGAATTACCTGTTAAGTATTTAATAAATCCTCTTCTGAAGCATTTGACCCTAGATTCATCCCACTTCACATGAACTTCTTAATAAGGTATCTAAAGGAGGAGCTTATTCACCCTCATCCTTCTCTTAATTAGAGACTGAGAAGCACAACAACCCTCCCAAGCTGCCCCAAGGATGCTACCTCTGCCTGTCTTACAGGGTATCGGGGGATGAGGTTTTGCTAAAGTGTCCAAGCCAGATGGGATGGCCACAGGCTCTGGCTCTATCCACTGGAAAGGTGAATAGATGGTTCCTGAGCTTCTAAACAATTGTTCAAGCTACTGTTTGCAAACAGTATGAATACATTGAAAAACACTAACATGTCCTGCTGTTCTTCTGGTTTCTAGTTAAACACTCTTGAAACTTAGAGGACGTTCTACCTTATCTCTGTTATCATCATGTTCCTCAGCGTTGCTGTCTGAAATTGCTGAAATCTCTGAAAATAAAAGAAATTACAATTATTATTGGCACAGTCACCTGAAGGAGTGAGGGCCGCTGTGGTTGTCATTGCATTAATCAAGGAGTCATGAACTCAGGGAATGAGGAGGGCAAAATCTGGCCCTGAGTAAGAGAAATAAAGCACCTTGCAACCAAAAGAGAACAATCTGTTTCAGCCACAAATGGTGTATCAGGCAGCCATTGGGAAATGTCAGTCTTCATCAAGGAAAGAGGAGGCTTCCCAGGGACAAGCCGTGAAGCAAGACAGTAGCAACCTGTCTGCTCTGAAGGAGTTTTCACTTCCGTAAGCATGACAAGATGTCATAGGGAGCAGGGGTAGTAAACAAGGTACAAGTCTAAGTGGAGGAACTGCCTCAGTTTAATTGTGGTCAGACTTACGTGTGATTGCAGTTTTTGAAAGCTGCATTAGTACTGAAAACCGCAGGAAACATCTTTCTGTTCAGATAACTTGCCACAGATTTAAGATATCTCTATGAAGATGATGCATTTTTTTTCTATCTAGGATATTAAGAATAATGCAGTTCTAGTTTTCTAAGCTTTGGAAGCAGGGATGTACTAAATGAACGCTCAAGAACTCTTGCAGAAAACTTTTCTGCTCTTATCCTATGATCCTACTCTCTTATTTTTGCTAGTGAATTTAAAGTCACAAAAACTTAATCTAGGCTTTGGCTTTGGCTCATCACGACCTCATGCTACAAAGTACTGAAGTATTTAAGTATTTGGAGCACTTGATCTGACACAGGGAGCACCCAATGTTTAGCAGCATCTTAAAAACAGAGGAGCCACTCAGCTTAGTGAATCAAAACCTCAGGTTACATGCTATGGCAGAAAAGCTCCTATGCCTTAGGTCATGCCCTAATGTATAGGAAGACTCTGATGAGTAGTGCTTTCAAAGGTTTGACAAGTGAACAACTATGGAGCCTCCATCTGAGCAAAATGTGCCAGGGACCAGATGAGTCGTTTGTCAGGGCATGTACATGTAACACGCTTGCAGTGCCCAAGATCGCAGCCGAAGGAAACTTTATATGCATGAGACACCCAGAATGTCAAATGGTAATGGGGGTGACCAGATGGCCACCAATAATCTCCTTAGCAAAAAAATGGGGTTTTTTCTTTTTTTTTTAGCTTTTCAGAGTATGTTCTTCAGTGAATAACCTAATCTCCCCCAAATTTCTCAGTTCTGATCAGCTCTCTCTGAAAGCTGAGTTGATTTGTCTCCATGTACCAAATAATATGCTTGCCTTTTATCTAAGATATGGACAGGGCACAGGTAGCTCACATGCATGCAGCTGTAGCTAGAAGTTTGCACTGGAATAGAAAAGAGATTATTGCTAATAAGCACTACAGCTAAACACATATAAGTAATAAAACCCTAGCAAGTGCTAAAAATCCCAGGGCTACATGAACATTGCATTTTGTCATACACCTGTTTTATGTCACCCCTCCTTTGGTCGGAG
>NW_010516257.1:0-520 GCF_000687285.1 Phaethon lepturus
GGAAACACTTTTTCACTGTGAGGGTGACCAAACCTGGGACTCGATGGGATCCAGGCTTTACAAAATTGCAGGTTTAGGGTAGGAGCTGACACTGGGTGAGGTCATGGGGTGACGCTTCAGCTCAGTGCCCAGCCACGCTTCCCAAAATAAATAACGCAAATGTGGCCAAACTGGGGAGGCCCTTGTCCTCCCATGGAAACCCCTGGGCCACCCACCCTGCTTTGAACCACACCTGTGGGGCTGCTCCTGCTGCTCGGACAGGGATGGTAGAGGGGGAGGAGAGCTGGCCCGGTGTCCAGGAACGAGAGACCACGCCGCGTCAGCCAGGCAAGAGGCGGCAGGTTGTGGAGCCGTGCGTGGGCTCTTGTCGTCCCCTCCCTGTTGGGAGCAGGTTGGGGCAAGATGCTTGGCGTAGCCTGGGCCCCCTCAAGGAGGAAGCCCTGGTCCTCGGGAGGTGACAGGGTTGACAGAGAGTGTGGACTCTGGCAGAGGGGCGATGGATCCCCGCAGCCCCCCAGAG
>NW_010516258.1:0-5837 GCF_000687285.1 Phaethon lepturus
CGGCTCTGTCAGGCTCATCCCCGCCGGTAGCCGCGTCCCCGCTGCCCCACGACGTTAGTTTGTACCAGGAAGTCCCCAGGAAGCTCTGGGGAAAGGTCTGGCACATCACCTCCCCAGCTCTCAAGCCGATTAAAATTGCCTTCTCTTCAAAGGAGGCTTGTAGAGGCAGGCTCCATCCCTCTTGGAAGTTCAATTAAATACTTGAATGCTTTCACCGAGGAACGCGCTGATGTACAGGAGTAGCCAGCTCTGCCTTTGAATCCGCGGTAATTTACATTGAATAGCCATGTTGTTGGCAGCTGCTGCCATCAGCACTTACCTGGAAGAAGCTTTAAAATTGGAAACATGTAGAGACTCTACATGAGGTTAGCTGGAAGCTTTCGCGTCTGAAACAACGCAGGAGCGTACCGAGAAGATGCCTCACGGCAGAAATGCCGGCAAACTCGGGAAGGAGCGCTGTCAGCCCACCCGGTCCTACGGGTTCAGGCACCATCCATACGACCCTCAGCCCAGTTTACAGAGCTAGCTACACTTTACCGAGCAGGGGAGTGTTCACTTACCAGTTATCAACAAGGCAGATATTTTATCTGTCAATCATCCGAGACAAGAGAACAGAACTTGTCGCTTCTTATCGGGGCCGTCCAGGCTGCTACCGGCAGCTTCTCGGTGGCTTCAGCCTACCTCCCGCTCGGTGGTGTTTACGCTCAGGATGAAGAGGAGGGCTTGTTTCGGCTGCGTCCCATCTGCAAGAGAAAAACGTAAAAGGAAGCACGTTGCGGATTTAGACAGAGATGTTACTTAGCTCGAGTCTCCTGAAATTCCTCCTCGATTTATACCGAAGCCTTCCGGGGCGGGGGGGAGAGACTCACGCGAAGAAAGCTAGAGCGCTGCTCCATCTCCTTCCCCGGACTGACCGTATCTTCTCTCGCTAGCTTCCAGCTGGAGCCGCTGACACCGTTCCTCCTTCCCTTTCCTCTTCCTCTTCCTCCTCCTCCTCCTCCCCTGGGCCGGGGCCTTCCCCCTCCGCGCCCGCCCCGACAGCCCTCGGGCTGGGAGACCCGCAGGGTCACCAGCCTCCAGCGCCTCCTCGGCCTCCAGGAATTAACAGCTAATTAGCAAACGGATTGCCACCAGGGGCGGGGAGGGGGAGAGGAAGCCGAGCAAGCTGAAAGCCACAGCAGTTATTTCAGGTGGAGGATTCTCCCTTCCCGAGCACCTTACCCCCTTCCAGCAAGCCCCAGGGAAAACTATTAGGGGAAGGACTATCCCCCTCTCCTCCTCGAAGAGCTGCTGCCGGGGGCAAAATGAAGCCCCACCCTGTATGACCAACCCAGGAGAGTCATGGGGCTCCTGGAAAATCTTCTCTCCACACTACAGCACCCAACGGCGCGGGACTGGGCACTACTATTTGAAAATAAAGTTAATAAATAATTCTGCCAGTGATAAAGGGGATTAAAAAAAAAATCAGTTTATCTGCAATCGTGTTGTACTGTGCTCAGAGGAGTGTATCGTGCTAGAAGAAATCTGAGGGCTTGTTAATAATTTAATTGTTCTCTCCTGTTTCAAACGTTATGATCCCGAATACTTCTAATCCAAAACTCTTCTACATGATGCTTCAGGGAGCTTGCAGTATGTTTTTAGCATTGTATCAGAACAAGATGTTTCCTTTACTGGAAGAGCAGCTCCTGGATTTTTTTGGCAGCTATCACTGGGAATGACCAGAGGTGGAGTCTGTTAGCAGCAGTTGTATACAGCCTATATGTACATGTAATAAAAATAACAGATTAAAAGCAGGGAAATTTTGGCTATTCTTAAGGGACTATTCCACTCTGTAGCCTGCCAAGATGGCTTTCAGTGTGTTCTGGCCTGGGAACCAAAGTTCAGTCCTCTGTAATTTGTCTTCCTTTGAGCTAAAAATACCTTCCTACTTTTGCCTTCTTCTCCCAAGAGGTTCCTCAGGTCTTCATGCTTCACATCCTGGCCTTTATAAAACCTAGCTTCTTCAAAGTATATAGCTAAATTATCTGCCTTCTAAAATTAGTATCTTTAACTCTGCTCTATCTTTTTCCTATTAGCTCTCATCTCTTCTGTCCTTACTCTTCAATTCACCTCAGTAGGCACAAAACCAATTTAAAAAAATCAAGATTGCACAATGAAGGAGTCAGAAGCTAGGAAATCACAGAAGATGGGTTCTGTGACTTCACATCAGTTCCCATGCTCGTACATTTCAGGACAGTCTTAAATTATGTAGTCCAGTATTATCTTGTTCTGACCTTGCTTTATTTTTCAAGGCCTCGCCTTTGTTTAGGATACAGGATGGACTTTCTCTCGGGATGTGCCAGATTTTTGCAGAACAAGATGCTGGGACTATTCACTGCAGAGGAGTGTAGGAAACCTTGAGGAAATGGATGCTATTCCTGCCTCTGTTCCAGACAGGATGTGTGTGCTGCAGCTGCATCTTTTGTGCATGAGTTCATGGGTGTGAGCTGATTTCACACTAGCTAACCTGGGTGTTGGTAATGGTCTGCGTCAATGATCTTTGGGCAGGCTGAAAAACATAGCAGTGAAGAACATGAACGTGCTTTTAGCAGGACTGAGCCACTGGCTCAGAGAGGCCAACTCAAGCTACTGACGCACCTCTGAAGGTAGTTAGATGCAATGTTCCTACTGTGATGCTATGTGGTGACTTAGAAGTAGTCATTTGATTTTACAGCTGGCTCTAAGTTATGTGCTTGTCAATTTTCTGGGAGTCTTGCACAAGGCATGTAACTCTAGGAAGAGCTAACCATTCACGTTTTCAGCCAAAGTCCATAGGATGTGTAGTGCTGTGAACAGAAGACCTGCTGCTCACAATTTTATTCCCTTGCATTAAAGGCAGTGTGTGTAAGAAACACAAAGAATTGTACCTAAGATACCAAAATACATCTCCATCTGGAATAAACTGCAAAATTCAAAATTCTAATTACATTGCTCAAGTAATTAATCTAATTTGTAATAATGTAATTTCACTTCAGTTTCTTCTGGCAACTGTAACTGTCCAAGACCAGCAACAGAATGAAAGCTGGTGTTTGTTGTCATCTAAATGTGTCAAACTAAATTCAAAGATTCAAAAGGCAATTTGAACAATTAATATAGTGCAAAAAACATTTAGCTCGTAGGTGTTTTCAAAACGACCTGCACAAGCAAGAAGTTAATAACCAATCTGCAACCCCGATGAATTTATTTGGCAGAAAGTATAAGGAATCACTTCTCTGGCGTATAGTCTATTGCACACAAATGGTATCAGCAATGATTTGACAACAATGAGTAGCCTTCAAAATGCTTTGGAAAAGGATGACTAGCAGGAAGTCAAATGAATGCTCCTGCAAGCAAAAACAATGCATGTGACCAAAAAGTCAACAGGTTTTTTTTGCTATTTCAGTTCAAAATCAACACTCCTGATATACAGACATCTTCCCAAACCAAACATAAAAGCCACAGAAACCTTTAAATGCAAAGCAATAACTAAAATAAATCTAAATAAAATGGAGTCATATTTTAGTTCCAGGAGAAACTATGTACCTCCCGAGTCACTACTAAACTAAGAAAATATTGCAGCCAGATTATATGCCAGCTTGCAAAACCAAAGAAAAACAATGAGAAAAATTACAGGAAATGGAAGGAAAAACTGTTGAATATGGGAAAAGCAAAACTGTGGAGAACATGGAATATACAGAATGGAAAGTTGCAGCATCATGAAAGTGTTTTCCTCCCTGGCAATTTAATAAGCAAGATGACTAATCAAGCTCTGTGTATGCAAAGCACCATGCAGCCTCTGGTCCTAGAATTAAAATGCAACAGAACTGTCCCTCTTTATTAATTACTTTGGGAGACGAATGCATTTATAGAAATACAGACTGTCACAACATCCCTTTACCACTCATTTTCTAGGTTTACTACCTACCATCACAGTATGGCGCACCATGAGAACAGCCCCAAGTCCCATACGTGCCCCAATCTCTGCTACTGAGCTCCAAAACCTGTCTCAGCAAAACTCTGTATAGCCTCTCTCAGTCCCCTTGCCCCAGATGCTAGGGGACTGCTCTCCACTGCACTGACCGCTCCAGCTGTAGCAATCACAGGCCTTCATGTAGCTTGTTTAGTCACTGATTCGTGATTGCATGATATTTCTTCTAGAGACTCTGTGCCAGTAGACAACTTGCTAAAGCCTGTCCCAGGAGCTTTAAAAAATCTGGTTAGTTGCTGTAGAACATCTCATCAGAACCCACAGCATTTGTCATGAGTTCAGAGCATGCAACGCCCACCTAGTTTGAGGTCACTTTTTCAAGACCTGGTCAACCAAAGAACTACATTAGGCTGTGACTGCTCTCATGGTTCCCAAGGAACCATGCATTTTCTGGGAAGTGCCAAGTGCTTTTTCCTGCCCCGGGCTGTGCAGTGCTCCTATACTCCATCTGGGAGAGAGGACACAAGCAAACAAAACATATGATGGCAAGAAACGTCCTGGAGGTAACCCAGGTAGGCTGAGACAGCCTCCCTGCCAGCCAATCCAATGCAATATGGTGAGCACATTAGGAAGCGCTGTTTGCCAACCAAAGCGAAGCCCTCAGGGCATGTATCTATATGTAACAGCATCTGCAAACCCATAAAGAAATGCATCATCCAATAGGCACTAAACATCCTTGTGCTTCACTAGGCATGTGCAGAGGAAGAAATCGGTCAAAACACACCCACTTGAAGAGCACTGTGAGCAGAACAGCAGGAAGGAGAAAGGGTTTGCAAAATTATGCAAAATGTGTTCTGAGTAGCTAGTGGTTTTCACCCAGTCAAGAGCAATGTTAAACCACAGATTCCTCCACTCCACTTGTTGCCATCAAACTGCACTGTCATGTGGACCTCAAGATAGGTTTCTTACTTGCCTACCCCACTCCTCCAATGGATGCCACTATACTGGCATGACTCCACATCTACATGCATCCAAGGGTAACCCAAACTGAAGCTTCAGAGCACTGAAAGCAGCCCTTCCCTCAGGGCAAGAGGACAAGACCAGATGCTTCCTCCCATGGCAGGAGACAAACCTCTCAAGATCCCATTCTCCCACCCACCTGATGGGGACATGGCAATCCCCTCCCTGAAGCTTGTGGGCACACAGTGGTCTGCTGTTCACAGACCACACCATCTGCCAGGAGGGAAGACAAGGAGAAGGAAAGACGTGAGGTGGTGCACAAGAGGGAGTAACTAGCTGGGGGGAGTGGCAGGGTGGCTGGGAGACCCTCATTTGCAGCCTGCTGCTAGGTCACAGGCCTGGTGCCAAATGCGGATGGGCTCTGAGCTCAGAGAGAACAAGTCGTCCTTGAACATGTGGCTCCAGGTCCATACCCACTAGGCTTTGTGTGCTTGGATGACTGACATAAGCTGCTTTTGGATGATGAAATACCTGTACTTTTATGATAGCTCTGTTGTTCCTACAGTACCATGCCAGGACTCACTCATTGCTCCTTGTCTCCTTTCCAAGGAGAGACCAGCATGTGAGATGCCTTTGCCATTTTAAGCACAGCTTAATGCCCAGTTTCTTTCTCTGTGCATTTTATGAAAAAGGCTTCCTTGTCTTTTGACTTCCCCATTGCACAGCCTATCATTCTGGCCTCCAGACCCCCAAATTTCTGTCCTGTGTCCTGCTGACTTCACCTGTACAGCCAAGTCATCATTACAAGCACTAAGGCAATTACTGCAGCTCTCAGACATATAAGATTTCAACTTCAAATTTCAGCCCACTTCTTTGGCCAGTGTTAACACAAAACAGGGCTATAGAATCACAGAATCACTAGGTTGGAAAG
>NW_010516259.1:0-247 GCF_000687285.1 Phaethon lepturus
ACGGGGCAGGCGGTCAGCAGCAGGAGCGGAGCGCAGCTCTCCCAGCAGCGGGGGGGGGCACGCGGATCCCCACGCCGTGTTTGGGCGCTGCTCCCAGTTTCCTGCTTTCCCACGGGCCTCGTCCCAAGAAATTGAGAAGCTGCAGCAGGGCAGCCCGAGCTGCGCAATTAACTGGTGGCGGCTGGGGTCGGGTGCTGCCGTTCTGGCTACACAATTTCCTTTGTAAAGCACCCAAAACATAGTCTCT
>NW_010516259.1:407-637 GCF_000687285.1 Phaethon lepturus
GCCCCCAGAGACCACGCAGAGGAGCGGGTCTCTCAGCGGAGCGCACGGCAGCCCGCACCGCTAGAAGAGGCAGTGAATAACCCGAACGCGAGCAGGGCCTGGAGCAACCACTGAGGAACTGGTGGGGGAGCTCACCCTGTCCCCAGCCTGGGAGGAAGAGCCGCTGGCAAATGAACCCAGCCGTGGCGGGGAGATGTGGGGTCACTGCCGTTGCCCTGGGCAATCCCCGC
>NW_010516259.1:749-1063 GCF_000687285.1 Phaethon lepturus
GGGCAATCGCCGCTGCTCATGTGCCAAGACCAAGGACGCTCACCCCGGCGTTTTGGGCCAACTCAGACACTTGAAATATGGGTGCGTCTGATGCCAGAGAACACCCAGGCCGTACTCCTCTCCACTGGAGGAGCCACCAAATTGCATGGTGCAGCTGGCTGTGACGATGGGAGGAACGGCCCCCACCTAGCAGCGATGTAATAGTGTTCCTTACACACCTATCACTGACCTCAGGGCTTTCCATCGCTATTTATCTTGCTGACCACCCCCCGCCAGCGGAGGCACGCCGCATCCCTGGCCGGGAACGGCCACTG
>NW_010516259.1:1308-4156 GCF_000687285.1 Phaethon lepturus
CTGCATATGACTTAATACCTTCCTCGGGAATGAAATTCCCCCTTTGGCTGTCTCATCCCTCAAAGTTATCCCTGGTGATCGCAGTGGTAGGGGAGAGCAACGAGCAGAAAAGGGGCAAATCGCAGGGAGGTGCCAGGGCTGGCAGAGGCGCCTGGGGGACGGGGGCCACCCCATGCTGCACCCCAGCCCCAGGCAGGCCTCCAAAGGGGGTTTTAAGACCAGATGCCCAGGCTTATTCCCCCTTTGGCTGTCTCATCCCTCAAAGTTATCCCTGGTGATCGCAGTGGTAGGGGAGAGCAACGAGCAGAAAAGGGGCAAATCGCAGGGAGGTGCCAGGGCTGGCAGAGGCGCCTGGGGGACGGGGGCCACCCCATGCTGCACCCCAGCCCCAGGCAGGCCTCCAAAGGGGGTTTTAAGACCAGATGCCCAGGCTTAACACTCCTGTTAAAAAGACCCCTGAAATTAGCATTCAAATCATTAAACCTAAACAACAGAAAAAAAAAGAAAAAAGATGTGATTAGACCCGACACACAGGTTTCCAAGCATGCCGGATCCCTGCCTCAAAGCACCTGCGTGTCTGAGACCACTGGATTATTTTTGAGCAGCCCAGTGAGGCACAAGAGTCCTTTGTAATCCCTGGCGTTTAATTTTGGACCTGGGTGACTCTCGCAAATGCAGCGGTGCCCAAGCTCATGTTGACCCAGCACACAGGAGCAGCGTTACTGGCTGGGCTGGGACAAACGTGCATTTCCCAGTGTAGCACCAGTTTGCATCCCTCCACATGCACGTGTGCAGAGCACAACTGTATTTTCCACAGCAATTTTATCAGCACTACGAGGGCAACACACCCTGAAAGGGGAAGGTGAGTCCCTAACCAGGCCCTTTTGCCTTGCAGGTGAGCCTCCCTGCTTCTGTCCTTTGGCCTTTCTGAGCCACTGAAAATGGAAACCCAGAAAGTTTGTCTGAGGGTTGTTTGGTGCATCCTGACTCCTCTTCTTTAAAAAAAGAAGAAAAAGGAAAAAATACACACAAAATAATAAAATAAAGCCCAGAGTAGAAAATCCAGTGGCATCCAGAGCGCAAGGCTGTGGGCGGTCAGCAGCCACAAATGCTGATGAGCAGAGACTCCAAAACCAAAGAAAGGTCCCAAATTCCCGTATTTGTTTTGCAGGCTGCTGGTTTCCTGTACTCACCGCCCCTTCCTCCTCCTCCTCCGAGCCGTCCCCTTCTTCTTCTGATGAGTCACTGCCCTAAGGAGAGGGAAAAGCAAGCTGTAGCTGGGCTGGCCAGATATCCATTGGTGTCACGAGCCCGACGGTCTCAGGCCAGCCCTGCAGGCCAGTGGCAAATGGGGCACAGACCATGTCCCCATCTCATTTGGGCCGATATCTCCACATTTGGTGGGTGGCGAAGCATCAACAACCCCTCCGAAGCACCCACCTGGTACCGTCGCTGCAGGGGATGCACGTAGGCGTATCTGTACAGGTAATACCGGTGCCTGTTCTTGAACACCTACCAGGGGAAGAAGGGGGTAAATCCCATCAGTCTGGGGGCTTGGGTACAGGGGTGACCGAAACATCCTCGTCGTCAAGGCCAGAGCCACATGGGCCTGGGCATGCAGGGTCGGGGGAGACCCTACCGCGTTTTCTTCCGAGTCGTCCGACTTGGCTCGCCGCAGCCAGCTCTTGACCTGGGGGAAAGGCTAGGTTGGCACATGCCCCACACCAGCCCCGGCGAGGAGGGGGTTGACTCCACTGCCTGGCACTCACCGAGAAGGCGCACGCCATCCCCACCAGGCAGGCGAAGACCAGGGCAGTCCTCATGGCTGCTTTCTCTAGAACAGCGAAACATGGCGAGGGCTTGCTTTTCAGCTAGAAAGCACTGTCACTACCCCAAACCATAGACGTGTTTGTGTCCACGTGAGTGAGCAGGGAGAAGAAAGGCTGACCTCCAGCCACCTCTCGATGGGGTCACCCCAAGTCTTCCAGAGAGCCAAGTCCTCTTTTTTTGACAGATCTACCTCAATTTCCATGAATGCATGTTGGTTTTGCAAGAAGCCACAGAGAACACCCGAAGAGCGAGTCTCCCCCGGCGGTGGACGCATTGCTTTCCCTGGGCGGGTCGACTCGCTCCTGCTTCCCCATCGCCTGCCAGTGAGTGGGGAAACCAACCCCTGCCGGAGACGGGGCGTGTGCGGCTCGACCTCTGCCCGCTGCCCCCCCAGTCCTGCAACCTGCTGGGGCTCTGCCCAGGGAGCAACGCCCCCGGGAATCACACCACAGAGAGTTTAACCTCGCTGAGGAAAAATAAATAAGCAAACAAACAAGTGAATATAGTCGGCTTCTACAGTCGGCTATTGACAAAAATAGCAGTGGCAAGGCACCAACGCAAGGAGCCCCCCGTAGCATACCCAGGGGGGAGGCTTGTCTCTGGGCAGGTCCAGGCTGCAACCCCTAAGCACCAAAACCCAGCCTACCCTCCTCCATCCCGGCCCCAGCAAGAAGCACGCCCGAGCCTTCCCGCAGCCATGCAGCTGCCCCCGGGAGGGATGCTCCCGGCATCCCCCCGGGCTCAGTCAGGCCCATTAACCTTCCTTTTTCCTGCTCCTCCTCCAGCTAAACCCACCATCAGCTGTGCTGAGCTCTGGGGGGAGATGTTGTTATATTCATCTGCACTTGAAATTCCCCCGTCTTCATTTAACTCAGGCTAGAGGACAACTGGCCACAAGCTAGCTTCCCTGGCCAGGCAGCGAGGCTCTGGGTGCTCACCCCTCCACCCAAGCCCTTCGTGAGGCCACAGACCCGGGAAAGGGCTAAAAGCAGCGTCCAGCCCCATCGGCAAGCTGAGA
>NW_010516260.1:0-683 GCF_000687285.1 Phaethon lepturus
GGCGAGCGGAGCCGCGGCCGGCGAGGAACCATGGGGAGCATCTACAAGGAGTACTTCAACACGGAGAAGATCCGGGAGCACTACAACTACACCAAGGAAGGCTCAGAGAGCTCTCCCACCACCTCCCGTTGGGTGGTCTCCATCCTCATCGTCGTGTTGTGCTGCTTCATCGTGCTGGAGAACCTGTTGGTCCTCATCTCCGTTTGCCGCAACAAGAAATTTCACTCGGCCATGTACATCTTCATCGGGAACTTGGCTTTCTCCGATCTCCTGGCTGGGTTGGCCTTCATGGCCAACATCTTGCTCTCCGGAGCCACCACCTTCAACCTGACGCCGGTGCAGTGGTTCGTACGGGAAGGCACGGCCTTCGCCACCTTGGCCGCCTCCGTCTTCAGCTTGTTGGCCATCGCCATCGAGCGCCACGTGGCCATCACCAAGGTCAAGGTCTACAGCAGCGACAAGAACTGTCGGATGGTGCTGCTCATTGGGGCTTGCTGGGTGATCGCCGCCGCCATCGGCAGCCTCCCCATCATGGGTTGGAACTGCATGAGCGACCTGCAGGACTGCTCCACCGTCCTCCCCCTCTACTCCAAACGTTACATCCTCTTCGTCATCACCATCTTCACCCTCATTCTCCTCACCATCGTGGGGCTCTACAGCCGCATCTACTGCATCGTGCGCTC
>NW_010516260.1:1089-1356 GCF_000687285.1 Phaethon lepturus
CCTGGCCTTGCTCAAGACGGTCACCATCGTCCTGGGAGCCTTCATCGTCTGCTGGCTGCCGGCCTTCATCATCCTCCTCATGGACGCCTCCTGTCCCGTCCGGGCGTGCCGGATCCTCTATAAGGCGAACTATTTTTTTGCCTTCGCCACGCTCAACTCGGCCGCCAACCCCATCATCTACACGCTGCGGAGCAAGGACATGCGCCGGGAGTTCCTGCGGGTGCTGTGCTGCTGCGGGGCCGGGCGCCGGGACCAGCCCCCCGGCCG
>NW_010516261.1:0-1428 GCF_000687285.1 Phaethon lepturus
TCGCAGCCCACCCAACACTCCGGCTTTTGGCAAGGTCCACGTGCCGGAGCCCCTCCCCATCACCCCGCAGCCCCACGGCCCATCCTTGGGCTCCTGCGTAAGGGCTGAGCCCATCTCCCGCCTTGCCTGCATCCCCACCGCAGCTGCGTCCCTCCAGGTGACTTCAGACAAGAGCTTAACGTGAGCCCATCCCCACGGGCATGGACCTGCCCACCTCCCTCCAGCCCCCCCTGCAACGCTGCTCGCCTTCTGCCTGCAAAGGTCGACCAGTGCGGGTTCCTTCCATTTTTTCTTTTTCTCCTTTCCCCCATTTTCCTTCCTTTCCCCAAACCTCGCCGTGGCAGCCCCGCCACCTCCAGGGAGACCCCATCCCACCTCGCCCTGGCTCCGGTGTCCCTGCTGGGGAGCAAAGGGGCCCCAGCTGCACCCTCCCACCTGCCCATGGGGTGCCTGGGGGGGCTGCGGCACGAGACCTCCCAAAGGGTTAAGCTGCTCCCCAGCACAGGAAACCTGCAGCCCAGGTCAGATGCCGAGGGAGGAAACACGCCGTTCATTGTGGGAGAAAAGGTAAGCGAAGCGTTAACAGCATCGCCCGAGCAGAGGTCATCGGCGTATCCTGCTGCAAACTTCCTGAGTAACCTCACACGAGAAAACAACAACCCCGGGTACGGGACGTGGTGGGTTTGTTTTTAACTCTGATCACCTTGGACCTACTTTCTCGCGCTCGGCCGCCCACACACCGGCCCTGCAGAGCGGCCGTGGAGCTGCCCGAGCACCCGCTGCTCCCCGCGCTGCAGCTCCTGGCTTGGGGTTGTTTTTTTTTAATGTTTCTCTTGCGTGACCGGTTGTAATTTTATGCTGTGGGCCGGAGCCGGGGGAAGGAGAGGAGGGAAGCAACAGGCAGCTCCGGAGGTTTCGGGCTCTCTGCGAGGTGCTGCTGCTCCCTCGGCGGAGGTCTGCAGCGGGAGGAGCGGAGCAGCCCCGTGCCAGCGCTCTGCGGAGCCGCGGAAGGGAAATCCACCGAAACTTTCTGCAGTGTCTTTTTTTGCTTCTGGCCCTCAGGACATGGAGCAAAGAGGGCTGGGGGTAGCCGGGGGAGCAGGCTGACACGTGGGAAACCACGAGCGGGGCCAAACTGCTGCATTGCCTTCCCCAGCCTGCAGAAGGGGGGAAAAAGTGTCTCTGCTGCTTTTTCCAACCCCTGATTCTTGTTAAAAGTAAGGTTCCTACAGTAGCTGGGGTTCCTGCAAAGAAAAAACCCAACTTTTAAGGTAGAAAATGCCCGCGATGCTATGCTAGAAATGATGGTTAGGCAGAAATGACTCAGAAGTTTAAAAACTGGAGTGTGATGCGACTAAGTTTTGTTTACATACCTGCACAAGAGCAGAGGCAGGTCACGACCAGCACGCGACATTATTTCATTCGGTT
>NW_010516261.1:1480-7568 GCF_000687285.1 Phaethon lepturus
AAGAGGAGACTCCTAGAAGAGGTCCGTGATGGATTGTTGCTGGCCTCGCGGACAGCACTGGGATGAGCTCCGGGTCTGCAGCAAGGTGCTCAGCCTGGCAACCTCCATGAGAAGCCACAGCGCGTACAAACGTTTCCGTTCCCAGGCCTCGCAGTAGTGCCGGGTCTCAGACGTGAGCGGTGCAAACCACCGAGCGAGGGCTTCTGTCGAGCCTAGAAGAGGTCCGTGATGGATTGTTGCTGGCCTCGCGGACAGCACTGGGATGAGCTCCGGGTCTGCAGCAAGGTGCTCAGCCTGGCAACCTCCATGAGAAGCCACAGCGCGTACAAACGTTTCCGTTCCCAGGCCTCGCAGTAGTGCCGGGTCTCAGACGTGAGCGGTGCAAACCACCGAGCGAGGGCTTCTGTCGAGCTCTTGGCTCGCGCGGCCTCGCGTGGCGGGTGTGCTGCTTCAGCGGCCGCGTCCCTGGACGTGGCCAGAGCCGAGAGCTCGCCCTTCTTGCCAACCAGCAAGAGGAGGGGTTGGACGTTTCACAACGTCTGTGTTTCTGAAAACGCGGCCCCAACGCTTCAACAGGATCAGCTCAGATCTCACTTCGGGGCCTCTGCTCATTGCTGTAGAAGAAATGTCCTGGGTGAGGCTTGGACCGACGGCCAGGACGCCGTCCCACGCAGAACCACCGACACAGCAGGTGGAGAAACTGCCGGCTTTCCACCTGCCTGTGTCCTCCTGTCCCCACAGCCGTGTCCTCCTGTCCCTTGCACACTTTCTTTGTGTGCCCTTTCCTAGGATGAGAAGTCCAAATGTCCCGGGGCCCATTGGAGAGGATTAAAGAGACTTTCAGGCTTCCTAACAGCTACTGACACACCAACGGCTGCCGAGTTCAACGGACTGGACTGAATTTTAATTCCTTCTTTCTCCTTTCCTTGGGAGTCAGCCAGAAGACCCGTTTCACAGCCACCACCGTCGGGCTTCCTGCGCTCAGTATTTATTTTGCTTTGAAGGGTTTGACAAGATGAGAATATGCATCCACGGCCGTGATTTGGAGCCGCAGGCCAGCGGTGCAGCCGTACGCCCTCGGAGTAATGCATGGCTCCGGGGGAACGCAATCGATGCCGTGATTAGCTATGCTAAATTGAAATCTTATGATCTTCGGGGTGGTTACATAAAATGCCAATTAGTATGTGGTCTACATTGTTTCATATAAATGTTTTTCATTATATTTTGCTGTCAGCAAATGCTGGTGTGAAACCAGTTTTCATCCCTCATATGGCCACCATGAGGAGGTCGGGAAACGCGCTAGCACGACTGGAGTCTTCCTTTAGACAGACGCGTTACCTTGCTTACCCGGCGTCGGTGCAGCGCCTCGCCGCTGGGCAGCAGGATGGACGTCCTCGTGTCGGAAGGGACAAGCCCAGAGGTCCGGGGGATCCTGCGGCTCCCGCAGGACCCACCAAGGCTGTCCTGACAAGCGCACCCAGCACTTCTGATCTGCTGCAGCTGCTGGTCGTCGCCTCTTCGAGCCTTATTTTTTATATCATTGCTCTGTCGATAAAGTGCTGAGTCACAGGATCCAAGAGATACTGTGCAAAATAGCCGCAAGGGACTCCTATTTGTTAAGACGTCTGGGATGCTTCCTATTAAATAATAACGAAATGCTGTAATAATAACTTGGCAGCTCTCTGCCTCCGTCAGGCTGATGCTCGGTGCGCGTTTGCTTTCCGAAAATTCCTTTAAGTATCTCGACGGGTTGCGCGGTAGGAAGGAAGGCCGCCTCACGCTTGACTTTTGCCTGAGTCCTTGTAAGGAGCAACTGTCTTGAAGAGATGGAAAGGATGAGAAATACATCTTTGAATCACGTTAACTGGCAGTAGCGTGGGTTTTTACACACTGTATTTCCTGATAAAGCAGGGAGAGGTTATGGATTTTGCAGAGCTGTGGTCTTGGCAGGTCTCGCCAGGCGTGCAGGTGTGGGTCAGTAGTGGCTTGTTTCACCTCTTGGGGAAGTATTACACAACCACCTACGTTTAAAAATAAAAAGCGAAACGCAGGAGACTTACTGCGGACATGCCTTCCATCTACTTTGCATCCCTATTTCATCATCTCAGTTAAAAGCCTTTAGTAATGAAACATTTCAATTCGTATACGGTGCCAAAGCCTTAAAGGAGGTTGCATGGGTGCATCTGTGGGCGTTATTTTGTGGTCATTATTTATTAAAGAAATTCGCCTGCTGGGTGGATCGGCTTTCCTGGCCTCGGTGGCACCAGCTGCCCCTGCTAGAGATCCCTGCGTGGCAGGGCGTGCTCTTCCCAAACTTCAGTGCAGGGAAATCTTTCCGAAGTATTACCTTTTCTCTCCCCCGAATTCAGGACAATGGAAGTTGAACCAGATCAAAGATCAGATACGTTGTTCCGACTCCAATACGCAGGGGTTTTTTTTTGATGCGAAATGCCATACAGAGGGTTTGTTAAAATGTTTTGCATGAGTTACTACTCTACTTTGTAAAATCTTCTGAACAACCTGACCCTAAGTTGCAGAATTTCAATCAGACAGTCTTCATGTGCCACATAATCTGCTTTACTGCTTTTCCTGCATTTGCTCCTTAAAAAGTCAGGGATTGTCAGGTTTCCTTCGAGGTCACCTGCGGTTTTGTTACCGTCTCAGCCCCCTTTATCAGGAGCGGTCGAGGCGAGCCGTGGGTGGACGCGCGGCCCCGCGGGACCGCGGGATGCCGGAGGTGTGGAGCAGCGCCTGTGCGAGGAGTTGTGGGGCAGATGCTCTCGGCTGGGACGTGCCCGAGCTGGTGGTTGCTGGGGCTGGCAGAGCATTTTGGGAGCCACCCCTATGGGGTCACTGTGTGTCCCCCCCTCGGCAGCCACCTCTCAGGGACAGGATGCTGGCGTCGAAGCTCATCTGCCCCGGTGGGGCGGCTCTTGTGGTCTTACTAGTATTTCCGGAGTATAAGGCATCCTGTTTTTTCTCTCCGCATGAAAATAACACAATAAATCTTTAATAAACCAGAGAAAACTCCAGGAAACCAACTGCAGGAGTATGTGTAAACCCAGAGGTGGTAGCTGAGGTACAACACCCAAGCGAGCCTTCCTCCTGTTCTGAGAAGCCAGGACCTCAGGAGACCCTGATGTCGTGCCCGTACACCCGAAATGCCCTGTCAAATGAACATCATCGCAACGCCTTCCTCCCCCGCCGTTAAATGTTAACGTTAAAAACGCCCTCCCGGTGGCAGATGTGTTTTGCTGCCGGGGTGGCAGCAGGCAGCGCGAGGCGCGGCGCGCGCGGCGCTCCGGATTACGGCTTCCCTTCTCCGCTAGTAGTATTTGAGCGACGACGGCGTGGACCATCCCCAGCAGCTGAACGCAGCGCTTGACGTTGCTTTCCGCCTTCGGAGTTTTCCAGCGTGACTCTGGTCGTCGATTGAGACGTATAAGAAAATAGCGGGACGCCGTCCAAAGCATCACTCTAAAATTATTTATTATAGTCTTACAACGGAGGCTATTTTTAGAATATAAGAAATAAAGAATATAGGATTAAATAATAATAATAAAGAATATCAGAAGTAAAGAAATAAGGAAACCCAGGTAACTTCTGCGCAGGGAAATCCCGGGCTGAGGTTCTGGCTTAGTAAGGTGCAGAGGTGCGGGAGCGGGGTGATAAGGTGCAAGCAGTAAAAAAATCACACAGTTAAGGCTGAGATGCAGTTTCATCAACTGGAAACCAGAAAGGAGGAGATGGGGCAGTACACGCTCACAGCGCAACACCACCACTGCGACATGATGCACTGACGAACAGAGCAAACTCAGTTCTCCATGTGTCCACCCAATTACTTCTAAGAGAGATAAGGGAATATTCTCGTCGTTGCACAAAGTCTAGATAAAAGCATCTCTAACAGCTGTGCAGTTCTGGTGACTCTCTTCAAGAAAAAGAAATTTAGACTAGAACTGATTCAGAGAAGGTCTGTTAGATGACTGGAAGATGGAATTCTTCCTATAACAGGAAAATAGGAGAGATTGGGTTTGCTCAGCCCTGTACAGTGAAGGTTCGAAATACATCAGGACGAACCTGTAAGTAGTGCGAGGAGCTGTGAGCTATGGGAGAAGGCAAAACTGACCCTGGATGCATTGGGAAGGTTTCTAACCACCGGAGCAAGAGGGACTGGAACGACCTGCACATACCTGTAGAAGAGGCAAATCAATGAAAAGCTGCAGTTTAATCCCTTTTGATGGAGTTTAATGCCTTTGAAGTGGGTGTTGTGCAACGGCAAGGAGCGTATGAGTGCAGTGCCACATGCATGCTTGGCTTCGCAGCTAGAGCAGAAATGTTTCTAAAAACAAATAACAGTAATTTACTCTGTCCTAGACGAGCGACGAAGTCTGGGCTTGCAATATGGTGAAGGGGAATTTACCACTGATTTAATATGATTAGGATTTTTTTTCCCCAGGAGTTTGTGTCTGTCTTTTTATATTATCTGGAGGGTCGGCGTGGAGTCCTGAGTCAGGAAAACAGCTAACTTAAATTCATCCCTATTCTCAGCAGAAGTCTTTGGTTTGACTTCAGAGTGATCCATGCATGTGCTTAACATTAAGGCTGTGCTTACGGGCTGTCCCGAATAATATGCTATAGTGTATTTTGAGAACTCATTTTTACTTTTTATTACAATAATAACTTCTACAGTGACATGAATTCCAACACGAAGCACCAAGAAATAACATACCCTTCCAAATGGTTTTCCCCTTTACACTGTTACTAGAATACATATTAGGAGAGCAGCGTATTATAAGACAAAGCATTTTCCAGAAGGCATATTTTTCTCAACATCACTGCAGCACAGCAGTTACTTTGTAGTCAACGACTAATTATATTACAGAGTCTGCTGCTGCAAATTGTCGTCAAATGGATCGTTAAAAGAGAAGGCTAGCAGGGACCACTGCTAGGGTATTGCTTCCAAAGGACCCAGCTCTTGGAGGTGCTGAGCTCCTGGAGCTTAGGCTGGCCTTTCTAAAAACTATTTCCTTTTCAAATTTCATGCTGGCGTTCCACAAAATGGTGTGTCCTGCTGCAATCCTGACAGAATATCGCATTACTCCAAGGGCAGAGCTACCACGGATACTAAGCCTAGGATTATATGAATGGCCAGTTGCACGGGATACAGAGTTGTCTAATAATTCCCTTTGTGCTTATTGGTAATTACCGCCTAAACCCTAAATAGCAACATCAGACACAACACAAATCGCACCCATAAGCCTTGATGGGGAGATAGGAAAATCCCGGAGGTATTAGTCAGTGCAATGGAAACGAGGAAGGTGGAAGACACCGCAGACTCCACCAAATGTAGGTCCACCCCTCTGCTACTTCTCCAGCTGCGGGGAAGTCGGTTGCGGGACGGGGCCGGTGGTGGCTCGGGTGGGAGCTGCTGGAGGAGAAGGGAAGGACCACGTAGCTGGGGCTGCTCCTCTTGCACCCCTCAGCTTCTGCACCCTGATATTCACGTTACGGGTGATTCCTGTTGAATCATGCCAACTTTTAGACCAAATTTGCTTTAGCCGTGGTGAAAAAAGTAGATTTCTTTAAGAGTAAGCCAAGAGGAAAAGTCAAACATTTACTTGCAGGCTGATGTTTCATCTCAGAGTTAGCAGTGCTCTGACAACCTGAGACGCATCTCCCTCGCAGGAAGGGGGTGATAAGCTCTGGCTTACTCACACCCCTCTCTCAGGTCCTTGTCCTCAGGGGAGAGGGATGATGACAAGATTTCCACTTAGAATCAAACTGCAAAAGGCAAAACAAAACTCACACTCAGCTAATTTTATCTGTGGTTTAAGAAAGAAACAGCAACCAAAAAAAAGCCAGTAAAAAAAAAAACAACAATGGGAGAAATGAGCAATATCTGCCAAATAAAATAATTCACTCGCTCCTCATACTAGTCAGGAGAGAAAGAAACTTTTAGAAGGGCACACGGTAAAACAGATCCCCACGTATAGTTAGAAAACAATGAGTCAAGATCCTTGAGCTTGAGCTCCTCGAACTGCTCTGTGTTTTCTTGGGAAAGTGCACGTTGCTGCAGCGCGGTCCCTCT
>NW_010516262.1:0-869 GCF_000687285.1 Phaethon lepturus
AAGCTGGTGCTTGGCTTCAGGGCTTTTAAAAAACAGCAATAATACCTTTTTGGAAACGGAACCGGTGATACCAGCATCCTTCATTTCTCGCGTTTCTCTTTGTGCTCGTGTTAGCTAATGAAGCCGTCGGGTCGCTAGGAACAGCCTCGTTTCAGGTAGGAGTGTGGCTGGCCCTTTTTCCTGCTTTTCAGCAAAAAACACTCCTCTGTGCGTATTTAAAGGCGTAATTCTCTGTCATATCTTGCTTGGCAGCACCTCGAGAGCCTGTGCCAGGCAAAGTGGGAAGTGAGACTAAAGGATTTCCTTTACACATTCACTTCTATTTAAAATATTCTCGGTATTCACCAGATTGTTTTGCATTTGCCCTTAAAAACGCTCCTTGTGCAGAAATCTCTCACCCACCTCTGCCCACCTGGCCCGAATCTCCCCGAGACCGGTCACGAGGTCTGACCGTTCTCTGCGCGGCTCCAGCTCTGTGTTCAAGCAGCAGGTGAAAACCCGAGGGCACATCCCATGGAGTGTACACAACAGTGAGACAAATGAAGTAGGAAGGGGTTTTTTTTCAAGACAAGTTAGTATAAAAGGCATTTATTCGTTCTTTATAGTTCATTACAGGGGAAACGAGGCTTTTCTGCTCGGAGTTCAGATGCGTGGAATTCTTTCTAAAAGTGCTACAAGCTCTTCCATCTAATTTTGGAAAGGAGACACATTCATACGGCTCCTGCTGCGCTTTGTTGTGTCCCAAAAGACTGACAATCTGCTTTCAGGAAGCGCAGGCTAGTAAACCCAGATGAAACGATAGCTACTGTAAGGCAGGCAGCGCGCGCCGCAGACCCAGTGCAGGCGAGCAATCACTAAGCTGTTCTGCG
>NW_010516263.1:0-1381 GCF_000687285.1 Phaethon lepturus
GCACAGAGACATGGGGAGGGAGAGGGAGAAAAGACAGAAGGAGGGAGAGAAAGAGTGAAAGAGCGAAAGAGTGAAAAAAAGAAAGAAGAGCGAAAGAAAGAGCGAAAGAGCGAAAGAACGAAAGAGCAAAAGAAAGAGCGAAAGAAAAGAAAAGAAAAGAAAAGAAAAGAAAAGAAAAGAAAAGAAAAGAAAAGAAAAGAAAAGAAAAGAAAGAAAGAAAGAAAGAAAGAAAGAAAGAAAGAAAGAAAGAAAGAAAGAAAGAAAAACGAAAGAAAAAAGCAAAGAAACAAACACCAAAAGGTTATGAAGAAGGAAGGAAGAAAGGAAGGAAGGAAGTGAAAGAAAAAAGGAAAGAAAGAAGAAACAAAAGAGAGGGAGCAGGGGATGCGAATAAAGAGAGAGAAAGAAGGAGAGCAGAAAAACGAGACAGAAAAAGAGAGCTAAAAATAAAACGAGAAAGAGAATAAAGGAAAAAGAAAAGAAGAGAGAAAAGGAAAAGAAAAAGGGAAAGGAGAAGGAAAAAGCAAAAGAGAGCCTGAAAGGAAAGGAGAAAGGAAAAATCAAAGGAACAGGCAAAGCAATGGAAAAAGGAGAGGGAAAAGCAGAGTAAAGCTCAGGAAAAGGGGAAAGGAAAC
This sequence comes from Phaethon lepturus, assembly GCF_000687285.1. Taxonomy (NCBI): domain Eukaryota; kingdom Metazoa; phylum Chordata; class Aves; order Phaethontiformes; family Phaethontidae; genus Phaethon; species Phaethon lepturus. The sequence goes on from NW_010516263.1 coordinate 636, forward strand.
AGGGAAAGAAAAAGGGAAGGAAAATGGGAAAGGAAAAGGGGAAAGGAAAAGGAAAGGAAAATGGAAAGAAAAAGGAAAGGGAAAAGGGAAAGAAAAATGAAAGGGGAAAGGGGAAAGGAAAGAGGGAAAGAAAAAGGAATGGAAAAGGAGGAAGAAAAAGCAAAGGAAAAAGGAAAGGAAAAAGTAAATGGAAAACGGAAGGAAAACAGAAAGAAAAAGGATAAGGGAAAAAAGGAAAAGGAAAAAGGAATGGGGGAAAGAAAAAGGGAAAAGGAAAGGAAAGGAAAAAGGGAAAGAAAAAGGAAACAAAAAGGAAAGAAAAATAAAGGGGAAAGGGAAAGAAAAAGGGAAAAAGGAAAGAAAAAGTAAAGGGAAAAGGAAAAGAAAAAGGAAACGAAAATGTAAAAGAAAAGGGAAAGGAAAAGGGAAGGAAAAGGGGAAGGAAGAAGACAAGGGGAAAAGGGGAAAGGAAAAAGGAAAGGGAAAAGGAAAAGGGAAGGAGAAGAGGGAAAGGGAAAAGGGAAATGGAAAAGGGAAGAGAAAAGGGGAAAAGGGAAGGGGAAAGGGGGAAAAGGGAAAAGGGAAGGGGAAAAGGGAAAGGAAAAGGGAAGGAAGAAGGGGAAGGAAAAGGGAAGGAACAAGGAGCGAGAGAAGGAGAGGAGGAGGAGGAGAGGGAAGAGGGGAAGATAAAGCAAAGCGCGAGGAGAGGAGGGGAGCGCAGCGGGGCCAGGGCTGCCGGCCCGGCG
>NW_010516264.1:0-357 GCF_000687285.1 Phaethon lepturus
CCAGGAGCCTGGGAATGCTGGACCCATTTGCAGAGGTGTCAGTTCTGACTCCTCCGACCCCTAATTGGCGCTGCCCGGCGCTGGGAAGTGTGCAGGGACCAATTCACACGGCCATGAGAGATGCTAATGCGCCAACCAGCCCTGCTAGAGCCCGCACCGCCCCGCACGGCAGCTCTGCCGGGACCCTGAGCCGCCAGCCCTGACACCCAGCAGTGTCCCCACACCTCCCCTGACCTCTGCGCAGCTCCCAGCCCTAGGGTCGGGGGTCCTGGGTGCACTCCCAGCTCCAACCAACTGGTTAGGGTTAGGGATGTGCAGCCAGGCTGGTGCAGTGGCGGTGGGACCAGTGTGCTCCCT
>NW_010516264.1:415-927 GCF_000687285.1 Phaethon lepturus
GTGTCCCCCCGCCCCGGCAGACGTCCCTGCGCCCGGCCACGCTGCCTCGGTCTCCCTGACCCTGTGGGGTGCAGCCCCAGCTCTCTGAGCTCCTGGCCTGCTCTGGAAAAGCTGCAGGCACAGCCCGAGTGTTTGTGGGGACCCACCGGGCTGTGCCCCCCTGCATGGACCTGAGGCTCCCTGTGCCGCTTGTCCAGCTGGTGCCAACCCCAGGCTGGGGGTCAGGGTCCCTGGGGCAGTGGGCAGCACCATGGTGGGGTGCTAAGCTCTTTAGGATGCTCCAGGGCAGGGGACCCAGCCTGCGTGCGTGGGCTGGGGGACGCAGTAGAAGCCGGAGCGAGGCAACAGCTTGCCCAGTGCTGGGGTGGGCAGCGCGCCCGGCTGCAGAGGGCCATTTGCCGGGATGCTTTTGCGGCGCTCATCCCTGGGCTGGGCACAGCCCCTGGGCACCATCCCTGCCAGCCATCCCCATCCCGGCCGGAGGTGCAACAGTGCACAGCCGGGGCCGGGAG
>NW_010516265.1:0-6472 GCF_000687285.1 Phaethon lepturus
CGGCGAGAACCCAAAGCAGCCCGCGTCAGGGTTGAGACCGCGCCGCGTGCAGGTGCCACGATAGCCCTGAGCTACGTTGCTGCCTGTTGTTTAACCGAGCTTCCGACCACGTTTGCTTGTCGGGGCAGCGTCCGAGCCGCCAGCTGACCGAGCCGCAGGCAGCGAGCAGGCAGGAGGCTCCTCTGCCTGCCGCCCTTGGGACCACTCCGCAGACCAGCGCCGGAAAGGCCCCGATCAGCGTGTGCGTGCTGCGATTCGCCTTCAAAAGACCATCCGTGAGTCAACGGTGAGCGTTTGTCTCGGGGAAAGGCTGATCGCTGACTAACACTGCCCGGGCACTCTTGCCAAGTTTAAAATTAAACCTCTAAAGCAACAGCCTGAAACAGAAAAGGGGGGGCAAAAAAAGTCAGACCCAGCAACCTCCAGCCAGCTTCTGACAGACCGTTTGTTATTGCGGGCAGAACATATTTCCATAATTTTATTCTTGAAAACAGCTCAATAGTTTTTGCAGGAACTTTCCAGGCAAATTTCATCCTGAGCAAGTCAAGCGTGGCGAGGCTGCAGCATCACGCCCAACACTGGCTTTTGGAGTCGGAAGTTTTAAGGGATTTTTGCTGTGTGTCTCCCTCCGAGGTGTTTATACCTACTGTGTGTGAGTGTTAACTCCAAAAAAAGTTTAACAATTAACAATTGTTAACAATTTAACAGTTAACAATGAAAACAATTAACAAGTAAGCACAAAAAAATTAAACCAGCTAATTCTATAGTGGTTAATATAACTCTGAAACTTTATAAAAACTCTCATGATTCCTTCTCTATGATGGAAGACTTCCCACATTTCCTTTTTCTTTCTGTTTATATGTTTGCCTGGATTTATATATATCAGCGTGGACTTTGTGTTTGTGTTACAAGTGTCAGATGTGGACTTTGGTATTAAGAAGATTCCTCTTTGCTTTCCAGAGAGCTGCTGGGCCGCGCACAGCACCTGCGACAGGGAATGGGGGCCCCTCTGGTAAATGCCACATGCTGTGCCCCCAGATTTGCGGTTTAATGTGAAAGAGCAGTGACGCTAAGGTTTTCTCCAGGAGCCGGTCCCCGAAAGCTAAAGGATGTGTGAACCTGCCATGTGTTCGTTCGTTTTCTCAGCTGAAGGCGATAAGTGAAGGTCTGCTAGTGAAACGCCGGTGAATTGAATTGATCCAAAGGGTCTTATTCCATTTTAAAATATTTTTAGAAGCTGTGGATAAATCATGATAGGTCGCTCGTATAAGCTACTGGCATGAATGCATTATTTGGTGATTTAAGTCATACGGCTTGGGGATAGGAGTACAGAATGGAGAAAGCAAATACAGTACATGTTTGTGAAAACAAACAGGTTTAGACAATTGCTTCCGTGGGATTAAAATCTGTCACCGTTCAAAGCCTATTAAAAGCCGATTTGCCGCATTTAAAGAAGTATATATTGTATTGCCTACCCTGGCTCAGCAGCTCTTCTGCTTTCAATGGTTTGGCCCGCTGTCAAAAGCACAAGCGTGAGCAAAACGCAGCATATGTGATTGGTGGGTTTGTTTATAGAAGTAAGAGAAATAGGAGCGGAACTGAATTTGATAGACAGTATATATTTGGCTTTTAGGAGAGCGTGAAATACAGCTTTGAGTATTCAAGTTGACTCTCATAAGGGCAGAGCTGTAATACGGCCAGAAAACAGGCTGTTAGCTAAAGATGCCAGTCGGCGGTCCGGGGAGCATCGGTAAGACCCTGCAGGGAGCCTGTTATTACCCAGCCCGGAGGAATGAGTATCTGCAGAGAAATGAGCAAAACTCTTCTTCTCTAAAGGCTGGAAAAGTGGCAAATAGATACTCGCTTTCCTGCATATTAGTCAAAGCGAAGGGGAGCGGAGGGGGAGCGGGAAGGGTGCGCGGCAGCCTGGTGGTGCTCCGGCTGGGGCGGCTGGGAAGGCGGAACGAGGATGAGCTGAGCGATGCTGAGGATAACACGAGAAATAAGCTGGTAGTCGCGGCGCAGTCTGGAACGGGCCGTTTGGCGTAGCGGACTTGGTATCTAGGGCAGCAGCTGACGTAGTTCCAAGGAAGTCGCAGCAGTTACCAGGAGTTCAGGCTTCATTTAAAGCAGAAAACGAGGCAGAGGCAGCACGACGCGGCAGCGGAGCAGGCTGTGGGGTGACACGCAGGAGATGGATGGATGAGGTGCTCCACAGAGCTGCCCACCGATTCAACCGGCGTCTTGATCCCGGAGAACCTTGAACCTAGTTTGAAAAACCTGTACGTGTAATTCCGATGGTGTTTCGTGTTTTCCACCCTGGCTCCACGGACGCCAGCAAGCTGCTTCACCCGTGGAAGGAGCTTGCGCCGCGAGTGAGACGCGTGGCCTGAAGGCGCGTGGCGTGTTCGGAGCATGGAGGTGCTGGACGTGGGGCCGGCAGAGCTGTCCTCTGGGGCGGGCAGAGGTCCCTGGGAGGAGAAGGCTCTTGTAGGTACATCTCCACCAGGGACGTCGGCGTTGGCTCTGGAGCTGGTAGGCGGCACCGTCGCGGCTGCTCCACCTGTACCCGCTGACCCGTCCCCAAAGACCCCCCGAGCGGCTCCTGCCCAAAGGGACTGAACCCCGGGCGGGAGGGAGGAGGGAGCAAGGCCGGCTGCCCGGCTACATGAGGACATTTAAGCGGGAGCCTCTTTAAAAGCAGACGCAGCGCAACGGGATGCTGCGTCGGATAACTCGCTGGTGCACGGCTGCTACAAAGCCAAGTAAAGGTTTCCTGTAATTTTGTGTGCTTATTTGGAGGACAGAATAGGAGTTCTCTTAAGAAACCAACGTAAAATAAGAAGAGCTAACATGCTAAGAGGAACGCCTGAAGAACTAGTGGCTGGCGAAATCTGAAGGTGTAGTTCACGTAAAGACGATGGAAGCGAGTACCCCGAGGTGGTAGCACGTTGATAGTGTCTTGTTGTACGCTGAGTACTGGACGTTGCTTGGAGAGTGAAAAAAAAAAGCGTTTTCACTTGTTGATACATACTAGGCCATTTTATAACGCCCAAGGAGAGGGGTTTATTCAGCCAAAAAGCAAACTTTGAATATCCCTAATATTCCTTCCAGTAAACATGTTGTGAAGGTAAAGGGTGCAGATATACTTGGTGTGCGTAGATACCGGAAGATGGAAGAACACGACGTGTGTGGAAATGAGGTGGTGACGTGGGGCGGGGGACGTCCTTTCTTAGCCCTGCAGTCTCTTACGTGGGGATCTGCCCTACAGTTCCCAAAGACTGACGGCATGCACTGAAAATCGCACATAAACCAAGACCACACTTAGGCGTGGCACATGAGTGCCCACAACACCTACGTGATGTGATTACATTTGTATTTATTAGGGGAAACGGTGTTTCTAGCAGGTTTCTTGGAGGCTAATGTTTCATTCTAGTTTGTTATGCATTTTGAATTAAGCTCTACCAAAACGATACACCGTTGTGCTTTAGCCGGTAAGGCATGTCTTTTTTAATTAGATGATCTCTTTCTTTCTGATAAACTAGGGGATAACCGTTCTTGTTCCCTTATGTTTCTATAAAACCCTGTGCATTTTCCTCTGGAGAAGGCGTGTTTTAGCAGCGGTGTGTAAAAGGGCTATCCTGTGCTGGCAGAACCCGCAGGGTATGAGAGGGAATGGTTACCAGAAAACCCATGCAGCCAGTATACGCAGCCGCTAATTCTGCCCGATGGAGAGCAGACACCTTCAGGTTTGGTATCTAAAATTCACTGCATTCGCGTGAAATATTGAACAGCTTTTGTTTTTATGATATGACCACATGAATCCTAAACCCCCAAATCTGTTTCATTTAATAGTAAGTCCCTGATGGCTAATTTTGTATGCAGTACACAGAGTAGCATGACTATTCTGGGATATGATCCCAGTAACAGTGGTGAGTCATCAGCTGCAGCAACAGTAATGCTATGAGGAGCTATTTATTACTGCTCTTCTAAGCTGTGAGTTCTTCTAAGCAGTGAGTTCATCTAGAAATTATGTAATTATTCCTCCTGGATGATTTTTCTTATTGGTTTGTAATTACAAAATATTCTCAGAACACTTCTGTATTTTAAAATTAAGTCCTCAGAATGACTTAATGCGAGAAGGACTCCGAGATTAAATCTTACCTTGTTTATATTCATTTTATTTTACTTTATCGGTAATACGGCTTTCTAGATGTTGTTGCACAAGCTTCACCTTTTTTTGCAAAACTGTTTTGCGCATCATTCACTGGTTCGTAAGTTTATAAACAAATATTTGGGGTAGAATCATCCGGTCTTGGAAACTGGTAGGAGGGAAAATTCCATGTAGGAGTCCATGGCTCATCATTTCTTGGGTGGGAGAAGGGCTGAATCTCTAACTGTTGGGGGAGTTGTCCTCATCGCCTCCTAATTGCCAGCTCTCCCTGGAGAGGGGTGAGAAGATCCACAAGCTTTTAGGGAGTGTGTGCTGCCCCCCAAGTCCTCCCCCAACTGGTACTTGTTTTCATGAACAGCCTTCCTTTGCCAAGTGCCGGTCCGTACGTGTTTATCCAAGAAAAGGCAGTGCCGCTACTCTGCAAAAGTGAGAGGCAGGCTGTTGGCAAGAGCTTTTTCCCAAAAAAAGGCAAGTGGGTGTTAAACCCTCTCAGAGGCCCCTGGCAGACCTGGGTGCCGTGGGAGCCTCCACGGAGAGCTCAGGGATGCTGCTGGCCCTAGACACAGCCCTTGCACCCGGCCTGGAGCTCCTGGGCAGCGTTCCCAGCCTGCTGTACCCCTTTCTAGCAGAGTGTGAATGCTGATGTGTCCTGCTGTTTTACACCAGCTTGCACCCTGCTTCTGCAGTTCCTTTTTAGACACATGCAATAATTGTTTTCGTGTTCTGTATCGCCAGAAATCAGGGGGGAGCCCCGTACCTATTCTAGGAGGTCACCCCCCTAAGGTCTCCATCCATAAAAGCGCTGCTGTGCCCAGATGTTCCTGTACCCTAGGTGCAGCATACCTGGTTTACCCTTTCAGGTGGCTCCTTCATCTCATACCTGCACACGCCACCATGGCTGTACTGAATTTCTGGGGAGTCTACAGACAGGGCTCTCCCTTAGCCCTGCAAAGACGTGATTCAGCAGCGCCTCAGATGTCATGCTTTACATCAGCAGAGGAAATCATTATGAAAAATACATTCAGAATCAAGACTTCAGGTAATTTTTTCAGACTAGCGATTCTCTGCGAGCTGTGGGTCTGGTGTACTCATCTCTGCACGGACCACCGCACCCGGTGGCTTCAGCAGCTCAGGAGGGCTGCTGAGTCCTCCTGCTGCCACTGGAGGAAGCTGCAGATGCGCTTCGTGATGCTCTCCAGCCCTCCGCACCAAGGAGTCTGAAATCCTTCCCTGGTGACACTCTTTGGGAACATACCTGGAATTTTTTACAAACATGGAGAGAACGGCTATCCTTCTTAGGACAAGAGGAGCCACGTGCCATCTGCTGGAACCAGACTTATTTCTACACAGTACCCGGCTTGTTTCTGGTCATGTCAGCCAGAGCCTGTTAGCAATGACTTTAAGTGAAAAGGAAACCGAGACACCAGAATTCACTTGGGTAATGTTTTGATTCCCTGCCGTGTTTCTAAGCCTGAGTCCTTGTGCTTCGCTTGTGGCTCTCGATCCCCGGGGAAATGGTCTCGATGTTGTCGTGCATTGATGCATAGGGTACGGTGTCGGCCAGAAGGTCTTGATCCCTGCGCTGTTTGTCGTATTCCCACCCACCGCTGTTTCATCCCACGTTCTTGTTGGTACCTACGGGAACAGAAGATGCTTTCATGTTTGTCCCGAATTGAAATCCCGCTGTGAGCTGAGCCACAGTATATCCAAGAATTACATTTTGGTGTGTAGAGAGGGACTTTCACAACCAAAATTTTATTGGCGGCTTTGTCACTTGCAGGAGCAGAACTGGGGCATTTTGGCATAATCTAAAAAGCATAATCATAATCATAAAAGCATGAAGCAGTTTAGCTGTAGAGTTGGTGTATTTAGTACTGACTATACTTCACAGCGATTCAAAGGCTGTAGATTAAAAAAAAAAACCAACAAAAGAAACAAACCTGTTGTATCTTGCCACAAGTGCTGTGGGGAGCCAGAGGCAGCAGGTCTGCTGGGTGCCAGCAGGGCGCCGAGTCAACGCGTCTGCAGAATTTGGCCCCAAAATTCCTCTTTCACAGAAGGGAGGAAGGAACCGTGATACAGCTCTCTGCTAATTAGGGAAGCCTGCCCTCTCTTCGGCGGTTGCCTGATATTTCCCAGATGTTTGCATTCTTCATATAAACATAGAATAAAATAATTGATCTCGGAGAAGTAAGGCTGCGGCTCTCGCTGGGCGACCGGGGAAGTCACTCTGCCGCGGCTGCGTCCCCGCTGCGGCCGTCCCACTCGGCTGCTGGTGCAGGCGATGAGCCGGCGTTG
>NW_010516266.1:0-1173 GCF_000687285.1 Phaethon lepturus
CTCGGCACAGAGGCCAGTTGTGCTGGGCAGCCGCTTCCCGAGGGCTCCGTCTGCGCTGGAACAACTTCCTCTGAGCAGCATGGCCAAGGCAAAAGTAAAAGTCCTTGATTCAAAATAAAAGGGCAAAAAGGATGATTAATTTTCTTCGTAAACGCTATATGTCACTTCTTACTTTATAGATAGGCTTCCAGAACTCAGAGACTCAGACCGATACATGCTTTTAAGAGCCTTATTCACTACAGATAATCTTTTGATGATGAAACTAACTGCGTAAAGCGTTGGAAGAAAAACCTTGCATGAATATAGCCAAATTAGGAAACCCATATCATAACAGCTGTGTGCATAACCACATGTATTGCTGTTTTATTTTTTAATCTACATTACCGGATCTATTTTTGACTACAAACTGGATGACTCATTTGATCACGACCAGTGAAAAAAACATAGTATGTTGCCACAAAATACTTCTTAGAGTTGATGCAGTATTTTTTTTCTTTCTGCTGCAATCATACATCTCTTTCCAAACAGCCATGGGCAAAATCAGCACATACAGGAATTTGGCTTGTTTTATTCAATAACCAGGGAGCAGCCTGGATTTAATTGTCATTTGTCTGCCTTTTTGATTAGTTTCTTCCATTTATTTTCCTGTCATTTTTCTTTGACTGCTCTGCTCTTACTGAGAGTCCAGGAGATGAAAATTTCTTCCAAAACATTTCAACCAAATCTGTATTTTTACTACTATGTTCATGGAAGACGGGCAAAAACTTAAGCAAAAGCAGCTGCAGAGCAGTATTTTCTACTTCATTTATCCTTTATGTTTGTACAAAAGAGAAAAATTGAAGATGAGCCAAGAACTTAATACCACAGATTCTCCCACTAGAAAACACAGCATAGTTTGCAGCAATCCCTTTAACCATAGCATTAGCCTCTTGATTTGCAGTGCACAAACTCTGCTCTCAGAGAGGCAGAAGACTTCACCAGCTCACGCAGACCCCGGATCATCCACAGCCGCTCGTCGGGGTGTGCAGTCTGCGACTTCACCTACTTCATGGCATCATAAATATTTACAGTTGTTGGCCGTTTCTGCTGTCTCTGGGCCAAATTTTCACTCGCATCAGTCAAGGAGCAAGTCAGGCAGCTCCTTCAAATGACGAGCGTCAGCGCGGAGGCTCC
>NW_010516266.1:2385-5679 GCF_000687285.1 Phaethon lepturus
TAGGAGTGGCAGGGATGTAAGTGAGGAATAAAGCTGCAGACTCAACTGAGCTGACCATGCAAAATCCAGCTTAGAAAGTACAGATTCTGACCCGAGAAACGCGTATTGCTTAAGACACTTTAAATCACAGAGAACGATGCCCTGGGAGAGACGGCCCTCCGCGGATGACCTGATACGCCTTTTCCTCCCCTGTCCTCAGTGACTCCAGTAAACGCCTGACCTTGCAGAGCGATGGAGGTGGGAGGTCTGCCTTCGCCTTCAGCGCCTTGTCAGGACAGCAGCGCCCTGTTGGTTCAGAAACGATTGCTGATGCCAGCCTCTTACTGCCATTATATCAGCTAGCAACTATTCTTTTGTCTGCGGTTCAGGCTTCTGCCCTCAGAGCTCAGCTGACCGCCGAGCGCACTTCGGGAGGCAATGTTCTGGTGACACCTCTGCGGGGATAGCTGTGTCCTGATCGAGGCTGCCGGTGAATCAACGGGAAGCTGAAATCCCTGTTTCTCATAATTGAGCATCTTTCCCCTTTATCCGTTTGTCGGCAGTTTGTGGGGAATGACTACTGCAGAGATTTAGCTGTGTTTAGTCATAGGATGATTTTGTCTCTTCCTAGCAAAGAGCTAAGTATAGCGCAGACTCATCATTCAGAGGCCGTCAGTGATAACTGGCCTTGGCATCCTTCCCGAGGCACAGTCTGAGTGGCCGGGTCCTCCTCGGAGCCGGCTTTAACCTGCCTTCGCCTCGCCCTGACCGCGCTCCGCTCTGCTCCGCAACCTGCCGAGACGCTGGAGCAGGTCTCATCCTCAAAGACAGCGTTTACGGTGGTTTATTCCCGATGGCAGGCTGAATCGTTCAGAAACCTAGAAACTAAGTCTGTCACCATCCAGCTTGGCTGAGTTTCCCATCTCTGAGAGCGGCTGCTCTCAGGGGCTTCTCAAGGGGTTTTTGAAGATCAGAACTGATCCACCCTCGATATGGCATCTCACTCTGGCCACCCTTAGCTATCGCCTGTCATGATTTATTTTGTGTTATCATTAATTACAATTCCAGATGTACTTTATTGTAAATACAAACATCTAGGATGTTTTTAAATCTTATTATAATCTTGGTTTTATTGTCTTCCAATAGTAAGAAATCATAGAGCTTAATTACACTCTGTGTCAGGCGCCATTTCCATGCTGACGAAAAGCCTTCGCTACACGGGGAGAGCCTGGTCGCTGCCCTGGCATCCGGCGCACGGCGGTGCATACCTTTACAACTGCTATTTAAAACTAAAACCAAGAAACTCAAAAAAACCCAGAGCAGCACTTTTACATGTAACGTCTCCCTGCAACATGGATTCGTCACCCACAAACAGCTCGCTTTCTCTCCACGCTTGTCCGAAGTGCGTCTCTCAGCTCTGGGCAAGCACGGGAGCTGTGGGGGGACCTGCTGCCCGCAGTGTCCCCGGGGCTGGGCAGCAGTGGGGCAGTGCCACCGCTCCCCGCTGGGTGCTGGCTCATCACCCCGTGCCTCGTGGCTCCCAGAAATCCCTTTGTAAGTTCTTTCCTATTTCCCAGGTTGCCATGTGCATGTGCGCGTTGGAAAAGTGAGATAATGTCACCCCATTGCCATTTCAGATGTTCCCTGGGGATGCCAAGCCGTTCACGGCATGGGTTTGAAAAACAATATCCCTGTACTGTTCCCTCTGCTCGCTCCCAAAATGCCTCCAGAAGGTCAAGTTCAAACGCCCTCCCCTGAGGGATTTTATCTCTCCAGAATTTCTCTTCTGCCTTTGCTTTTTAACCCAGATTTTTATAAGGCTGTTTAAATACCTCTTCTAAGAAATGAGAATTAGCTCTGCGTGTCAGGGCATGTTCCCGCTCTCTGGGGGTTGGCCAGCCCCTGACGCCTTTGGCCTGTTTGCTGTATCAGGCCAGTGTTACCTACCCAGCTCCATCCCTATTATTTTAGCTCTATCCCCATTATTTCTCTCGAACAGAGTGCATCCCTTTCTCCCGGGGCTGGATCTTGGGAGGCATCGACCGCTCAGTCCTGCGCTGGAGAGGGAGAGCACCCAGCATTGCACAGGGCTGCAGAGGAGAGCCTGGCACTCACCACGGTGTCTTCACCGTCCCTGGGTGATTTTGAGGCACAACTGGAGAATTCAGGGACACAGCTCCCCCCGAGGCACTGTGCAGATTTACTCCTCTCTGCATGGACCCAGGCAATACATCCCATAGCTGGAAGCAGCAGAAAGTCCTTATTTTCTTGTGCAGACCAAGGAACAATGTAGGAAGCAAGGCAGAGCGTGGCTGGAGCACAAGACAGGAAATCCAGGCGCCTGCGTTGCGTTCCCAGTCTCCTCCCAGCGAAGTACCAGCCTTTGCCGCCATTGACTCATTTTCCTTTCTACACAGCTGCTGTAAATTGTATCCCTTCCTTTTGGAAAAGTGCATCCAGGTGCTGGGGTCAAAATGCAATGTGAGTCTAATAAACCCTGCTGGGATCTCATGCAGAAGCAGATCAGCAAAAGGGACAGAATTACTTGTGAAGCACCCTCAGAAATGGAATACAGATCAAAATGGGCCTGGGGTATCTGCTTCCTTTCTCTGCGGGAACGTATGCAAGAAATCTCAGAAAAATGTACCAACGTGTGAGTTATTAAATCAACACAGGAGTTTAGGATTTTTTTTTCAAACTACAGCTGTAAAGGGACAGTGCAGTCCTGAGCTGTGGTTGTGTTCCCTGCTCTGGTAGCTCTGCTACCTTACAGAACAGAAGGAGGCAGCTGGATCCTGGTTCCTCTTATTTCAGCATGGGTTTTTTCCTGGACTCAGGCACGATGAGGAAGGGAGAACAGCAGGGAACCGCGGAAAGGGAGGAACCGGGGCAGAGAGCTGGGAGCGGGAGCAGAAGGGCCTTTGTGCTGGACCACCCTGCCAAAGCAGAAGCAGGCAGGAATTCTTCCTGAAAGACAGAAAGAAGACCTTAGCATTTCATGTAAAAAACCCCAAAAATGATCATTCAACACTTAACGTACATAAAAATAACAAGAGAAATGTGGTTTCGGACAGTTTCTTCTGCTAAAAACATTCCACGTCGGTTTTCTGTGATAAACTGCCCCAGGACATTCCTGTCTGATTCGGGAAACCCTTTTCCCTTCGCTTGGCGTCAGAGCCTGGGGCAGCGGGACAGCGGGACAGCGGGACAGAGGGGCAGCGGGACAGCGGGACAGAGGGGCAGCAGGACAGCGGGGCGGCAGGACAGAGGGGCAGAAAGACAGAGGGACATCAGGACAGCGGGGCAGAGGGGCAG
>NW_010516267.1:0-8247 GCF_000687285.1 Phaethon lepturus
AGTGACGTGGGGACAGCGCGTCCCACCGCCCCGCGCCGCTCCTGGGCACCGCACCGGCCTCCTCCGGGCAGGAGGAGCAGCTGCCCTGCGGTCCTGTCCAACCGGCGTGGTGTCTCCGCTGCCCAAAAGGTCCTTGTTTTCCATGTAAAGGGTCAAGGATGAGTATTTAAACCTCTGCTTTGGTAAAAACGACGTTATACTGTACCCGGAGGGAATGCCCCCGAAGGGCAGGGGACCTTAAAGCACGTACAGCCCAAGAGATGCACAAAATGCCCCGATAATGCCTTATTTCAGCACTTTCTATGCCAGCCTCATTCTCTCAGCATCTTGCCGGTCACAAGAGAACACGGCTGACCAGGCGTAACTTAGCCGTGCACTCACGGTGTAAATGTATTCCCCGAACACAACACGGGTAGGGGCGATTTCGGGTCGATACGTCACCTACGTAGCACGACACAGCAAGCGCAGGGTGCCATGACACGGCCACGTTGTCAGAATCCAGTTCCTTTAGCGTTGTCTACGTTCGTAATTCCTTTTGGGGCCCTCCTGTTCCATCCGCCCTTTGCACCGCTGGTCACCCCGGAGCAGCCACCCAGGCACGGTACGGCCGGCAGGGGACGGGCAGAGAAGCCGGGTGGGGCTGCCGGCAAACAACCGGCGCTGCGTATATATACGCTCGCTGCCATCCTCTCCTCGCTTCTCTTCTGTCAGATCTCAGTGGCAAATTCCAGAAGAGGGTGAGGAAACATCCGAGAAACCCAAGAAGAAGAAGGAGGAGGAGGAGGAAGAGGAGAGAAAGGCGGGTTCTGCAGCTCCTGCAGGAGGCCATCTCTCCTGGTCCAGGACGGCAGGAGGGAGGTAACGGGTCCCTGCTTTTCCAGCAGGATTTTCAAGACAGAGAATTTAGAAAGGATCTCATCCTGTGAGCTGCTGAGCACCCTCCTCGCTCAACTAGGGGTGCTGCAATGGATGGTGACCTGTCATCCCGACAGAGCGGTTTCCACCACTGGCACGCTTCGCATCAGGCATCAGACCTTCCAGAAGGTCACAGAAAAAGGATGTTGGAAGGAAGAGAGGGCAGTCACGTTCCTGACACTACTGTAACTGAGGTCCTCAGAAAAGGAGCAAAGGAAGGGAAGCTGTCTGCGAGGTGACAAGCTTGCAGCCACAAACTGGAACGGATAATGGTGAAATACCATGTAAGATGACTAAAATAGCCAGTATTCCTCTAAGTCTGGGTCACTTGCATAATCTCATCCTTCTTACACAAATCCTTATTAAAATACCCACCATGGGTGGAGAAGTGGCTCTGAATGCCCAGATGTGAAGAACCTTACCCAGCTGAGTCACCAGGACCTCCACTCAGCAGTCCCATGAAGACATGTCCCATCTCACGCCCCACAAGCCTTTTACGACCAGCTTCTCTCCTATTTAAGCTCTGTACCCCAAAGCCAGGTCTGTCCCAGGAGACGCCAGAGCTGAGCTGAAGGTTTCTTAAAATCCCCCCCAAAGTACCTGCGCAGCACCGGCGCCTCTGACCGGAGAGGACACAAACCGAACCATGGAAAGCTCACTCAGATGCTGGATAAACCCCAGAACAAAGTTGCACCTTACTGACCTCCTACAGGTGGGACGCGTTTTCGGCAGCGCGTGCCGTGGCCATTGTCTGGTCTCGGTTTTGGAGGATCCCAAACTGAGTTAAGAGATGAACACTAGATGATGGACTTTATAATGATCGCTTTGGTAACTACTGCAGCTAAAGGCAATGCTTAATTTCCTATGTTTTTGTACATTAATATTCTCTCCTCTCTCCCCAGGAAGAGGTTCATATTCAGAAACTTGTGCACCATAGAGTGAATACAGTATAAATATCTAATTATACAGATGCTATATGAATAAATCAGATCCTAAAAGCCACAGTCTCTAAAAAGCTACTTTAAATCAGCCAAATGTGGATACATCTGCTTTAATATTATAGACTACCTACTGACGGCAATCCTAATCAACCCAATGATCCTACGCCTCCCTTCCAGGCTTGTGTGCCAGGAGGAAACAAGCCTTTTTCCCAGCACTGGACAAGCTCCTCTCATTCTCGTTAAGGGGACAAACTCTCCACCAGATGTTTTAACCGGGCGCAGCTCGTGGAGTGGCCCTGAGGGTTGGCTATTGCAGCAGAGAGCCTGGACCGAAGAGCCGGATGGCCGGCAGCGCCATCTCAGCCAGCTTCTGCGGGACTCGGGACTGACCCGGACTGCACCCACGGCACGCCGGTATGACAGTCCTTGTCCACAGGATTTCTCTGTGCATGAGTCAGGTCATCGTGACAGCACCTAGACGTTGCTGCATTTCAAAATAATTTCAACACAAGTACCTTTGCAAGTTTTTTTCCTAAATTTAAATGATCGGCCAGCTAGGACTCGTGGGTGTCATGACCAGTGCTGATTCCACCGAATTCTTGTACATTTGTCTGTATTGAACACATTAGACGGGCACATTTCCTATATCCAGAGCAGGTTTTGAGCAAATTGCCCTTTCAGCAGTGACAGATTCGGTGACAAATTGCACGCACTCCTGTTCTTGCACTGCCAAACACAAGCTAACTGGCCGAAGCGGGTGCTGTGACTAAGGCTGGAAGCCAGGAACATGGCCAAGGAGTTGGTCTGAGATTGCCAGAATAAACCATAGGACACCTCTGCAAGCAGCCGCCAAGTTTAATCTGTAAAACATCAAACTTCTTCTCCTTTTACCTCAAATACTATACAGACTGTATTTACTAGATAGCACATGAAGTTAATAACATAATAAAACCCTAGATCAAAACCAGCTATTGAAAACCAAACCAGCATCCAATGTTTGCTTTCCAGATAAGCCAGTTTTAACACATGATCGGGTTGAGCACATCCCCTCAGCTGCAAAGGCTGGCTCAGTATGAGCTGGCCTGGACCCCCAGAGGAGGGCAGGGCACTGGGGGCAGGCAGGGCGGCACGGTGTCCTCCCGCTTACCCATCGCCTTCCATAAAACTTACCTTACAAAAGGAAAAATAAAAAAGAGCATAGAAACATACTTTACAGTTCATCTATTTTAAACAAAACCGTTTCTCTAAAATATCCGTTTGCCACTAGGTTTATTTTTGACTACCCTGCTTGCGAAAAGCCAAGGGAGAAACTTAAACCACATGGGCCAGGATTTCTCCTTGCACAAAGGCACTACTGCCAATTTTTACCATTTTATCTTGAGTATCAGAGTGTTTGGTGGGCTTTCTTTCCTGGAAAGTCAGAGCTGCTGTGGTCATTGCTTACAGGATGATCTCAGATTTCGTATTTTGAAGACTCGGCTTCTAACTCTGATAACTGTGGAGGAGAGCTGGGAAATGGGAACTCTGAGGCAGAAAACCCCAAAGGCTAATAAACCCAACCCAATCTTTACTATTTTTAAAATCTTGTGATTTCTTTTTTTTTGTGGATGGGAGGGCGGCTGACTCACGATATTCGAACCTTTGAGGTTAGCAACACTATGACGGCTTCTCCGCATTGCTCTGGCTACGTCAACAGGCCCTACCACACGTGCAAGGTGGCATCGGGGTTTCCAGCCCAAAGTCAGGAATTCTGCTGGCCAAGACTGTGTGCCAGAACATCCCATGGGCTTCCACTTGGGATTCGCTACAGAAACGGAGAGGAAAAGTGGGTTTAGGGTTCATTTCTGACATCTTCTCTATGCTCCCAAGGCACACAGGGAGAAGTGACGGGAGGTTCCTACATCTGGAAATTTCAGTGCCATAGGTCTCAGTATGAGACTACGGACATGGTTCCATAGTTGAGAGTCCACTGGAGCAGTATTTGGTAAAATAAATGAACAGAGTTAAGGTTTTTAATATTTCATACAGTGCCGAGCAGCTCGCTGACTGTACACACCACATAATAAACCAGTAATTTCAGATTACAAGGGATTATCTTTGCTTTTGCAGCTGAAGTACAATCTAGAGTGATCAGCGCTGCAGTTATTGCTCATATGGCGTTACCGTGAGGCTTCCATACGTTCCTGGTCAATTGTTCTCCATTAGCAGTAGCTGCCGTTACAAAATAAACAAACATTTTTGAAGCATAATGCAATCAAGGACCTGCTCTTATGTTCAGTCTTTAGGGAAAAAAATCACACTGTAATATAACGATTTTCATTAGTAACCATATATATTCTCCCAAGTGGGTTCAGCGTTTTATAAAATGATGAATACCTACTTGCACCAGAACTTCAAAAAAAAAAGTGTATGTATTATGCTGTTGCGCCATTATTTTTTAAAACAATACATGAAAAAAGGGAAAAAAATGTGGAAAAGGTAAGAAAAAGTTGTGGACGGACACGTGGCTCGTGTTAAGAACCAAAACGTGGCCTCTTTTTCAATCGCACACAGCAATTTGTCTACATAGTAAACTGTTAGCAGAGCTGATCAAAGCCCTCAGAAGCGTTCCTCACTACCCTCCTCTCTGCTAAATGATCTGCAGGACTGAACAGAGATGTGGGATCCTGCAAACTCAGATTCGTTCCCACTCTGCCACAAGAATCTGGGGAGGGAGCGGGAGAGGAACACTGCTCCTCGTTTCTTGCACGTTGCCATATGGAAGGCTTTTCAGCTGTTACATAGTTAGGCCTCGCAGCCCCTCTATCTAGCAGTTAAATATTATTCTGCCACTGTTTCCCTTTGTATAGACGGAGAAACCGAAGCTCGGAGAGGCCACGGGCACCGCGCCGGTGCTGCAGTTACATCGAGCCGAGGGGATCGGAGCCTGGGGCTCCCCGCACACGCGCCTCCAGCACGGGGCCGCCCAGGGGAACGGCTCGGGCTCTCTGCCCCGACTACAAGGGGAAATACGAAGTTCGGTTACCCCGGTGCTGGTCAACGGTGACCTGGCCGCACGGCGATGCGCGAGGTGTTCGGGAGGAGAACGTGCCTGCGGCTCAGCTCCCGGGGATGCTCGGGATGAGCAGGTCACGCTTCCGTGTGCGCAACGTGCTCTGAAGATGAACTCTGTACTTGGAAAATACCCGTGCTTGAAAAGAACCCCCAACCTCAGATAGCCTGGCAAAAGGAGAGGTAGAGACGGTGTGTTTTCAGAAAAATTGGAAAAGAAGGTAAATTCCTTTTGCATTGCCCACCCATGCACATCACCCTCCGTACCCGGCCGTATGGCTCGGTTTTGCTGCTGGGTGCAAGCATGGGTCGCACACAGAAAGATGAAGGGGCTGGTCCCGAAGACCTCAAAGAACTAGGGAGGACGCAGACGAATTTGAACCCTGTTCTGCTATCCTGGGAGAGCAGCGCGCGTGGAAGGGGAGACGAGAGAGGGAAAAGGCACGGGGAGAGGTCTGGTCAAGGTGGGGATCATAAAACTGAGATGCTGCCAGAAGAAAGAAGGGAGCGCCCTGTGCAAGGCTTTCTTTAAGGATACTGCTCAAAGACACACGGTAAGAATGCAGAATAATGGGCATTTCATGAACACAAAATACCGCTTGGTGATCCCAGACCCTATGCAGAGTCTCTCCACGCCAGAGGGAACATCAGGGCTGGGGCTTCCCACCCGCGCAAACAAAGCACTGTTCCCTCCGCACCCGCGACTGCTGGGTTGTGCTTCTGGCAGGGGTAGTGCTCCCGTCGCCCGAGATGTAAGGATGGAGTTAAAAGGGGTTTGCAGCAACCGAAAGCTTTCTGCTGCCCCAGCTTCGGATGTGCAAGAGCGGCTCAGCCGAGCCGCAGCACGGGAGGGTCTCCAGCACATAGTACGTGTCTTGGTATTTCGTCCGTTTTATCTCTACGTTAAGAAATACGGGCGAGTACTCCCGAGTCAAAAATCTGTGTCCTGCCACAAAAGCTTCACCCGATATTCTGCCAGAGCGCTTGTGTTTTATTGGTGTCTCCTTCCTCACGGTTACCCCTCCTGCTCTCCTAAACCACATCACTTCTCTTCCCTTCTGCTGTTTATACCACGTTGGCCTTTAAACCTTCAGCATGTTGCGAAATTTCTGAAGTCTTGCTCACTTCCCAAGAAATCAGGACCTGAAGTTACTGCTTAAACCTCGTTCTGGCACACGGGGAGAGGCGTTACGCCCAGCCTGGGACCGGGGCTGCAGGCGTGCGGGCGCGAGGTCTGCAGGAGGTGACTGAAGCACCGGCACGGAAAGCATCACGTCTTTCCCAAGTCTCAGCTCTCTGCCTGCTGCGCTGGACTGGGCCATAAGCAGCGTTGGCATTTTTGCTTCTCAGAGCCTTTTTTCCCTCTCTTTACATAAAATCGTTTTGTCTCTAGTACTCCAGGAATATCGCCCGGAGGAGGGAAACCGTCGGGTATCTGTCTTTCCTTGGAGATTTTCAAACAAAAGATGTTCTCTGCAACATTTGTCAAATTTCCCATTAAAGATGAAGAATTTGGCTTTCAGGGTGAATTTTAACCCTTCCGACAGTGAAGCTGGATCAGAGGTGATAGTAAGGTAAAAGGCGGTAGGCAGCTGTCGAGGTTGGGCGCCCAGGTGCAAGGAGAGCAGCGCGCTCCTCTCCTGCACGCTGCGAGCGCAGAGGCGTGCTCCCGCACCCACGGGTGCTGCGCACGGTGCCTCCACGACGGCCACGGCTGGGGGCTCGCAGCCAAATGGAACCAAGATTTGACGTCTCTCTCAACACGGGCACAAGTCGCGCTCGTTAAGCAACTCCTGAGATGACGCGTTTGTGTTTGACGTACAGCGCACGCGGTGCGTAGCCCGCGTCGGGACTGAAGTGGGGCCAGGGATGTTGTTGTGCGCGGCATCTGCTAACCGCGGGGTTGAGTTTACTGCATGTGGCCTGGCCTTCCAATTCTCTTGCTTTTGTAGATTTGTCCCTTAATGGTATTTGAACATTCTTTCGTGGTTTAATACTGAATTGCACAGTGCGGGAGGATAATTAGTGGCAAGTATTAAGCAGTTTATGTTCTTCTGTGATTAGAGAATAAGTCTGTGAGGTCTTTGGGCACTAGTTCCACGATGTTTTATTTTTACTATGTAAAATCCTTCAGGAGGAAAGGGTATTTGTACCTTTGATCTCACTGGGCTTTTCACAGTGAATAATGTGCTAAAATGTACCTTGCAACCTGACCGGTTGGACGCAAGACATCAGGCTGCTGGGTCTGAAACGAAGGATATGATTTTCTGAGTAATTAGGGTCATGCAGTGGTTTCACTGTGTATTTTGTATTATTTCAAATATGTGTATTCTTTCTTTATATACAGAAATATGCACTTAAAATACACGGCAAACCAACTGTAAACACATACATATTACAGAAGAAACCTCTCACTGAAATGACATGCTTACACTTTCCCATGAACTTTTCCTTTCAGCAATCCTAATTAATACTCCAAAAGCACATTTTCAATTATACGAATCCAGATGCTATGTTAAAATACAGATTTTTATACCACAGCCGTTCCTAGAAGCCTCTGTCATCCTGCGCTGCACGGGCACCGTGCTGAGCCGGAGCCTGGCCTGAAGGGGTTACAGCCTGGATGAACAAAGACAGCCAAAAACAAAAAAAAAGAGGGGAGCTGAGGCACCCAGAGGTGAAGTCACGTGCCAGAAAACTCTCTATCAGGTAGGCAGCAAGCTCGGGGAGCAAGGTCCAGCTTCCCTGGTGCCGTTTCCTAACACTGTACCATATTCCCACCGACTGCTCAAATTCACACTTAAACGCCTAACACATGCTAGTGCCAACTTCTACAACAAAACGTGGTTTTTTGGAGGTCCTCTAAAATTGCTTTTGCGTGAAAAGTAGTTAATGTATAGCCAGATTAAGAAGGAAATCAACTGCTTGCTGATAGATTCAGTGTAGCCAACTCTTGGGATTTTATCAGGAGTCTTGCACTATTTCCTGTTCTTTTGGGGTTTTATTTTTTCCTAAAGCATCAGCTGCAAAAATTCAGTAATTACATTAAAATCTAGATTTGTTTAAAAATAGCCATTTCAGGCCCTCATAGCTGTGGACAAAACCTGAAAGTATGATCAGAGCATAGCTCCAAGTTCAGAAAAAAACGAGAGGCACACACAAACCCACTATGTTTATAGGTTTCCAAAAGTCTGCTGAATTTTGTGAACTTGCGTGTCGGGAACCCGAGTCCAGATTTTTACTGTGTATCTGGAGGCTGGCGATCGCGCCCAGGCACTACCCGAGCACGGTGGAAACGCGAACCGACAATCCCCATCAGATCCCTCTGCAACACGGAGCC
>NW_010516268.1:0-1728 GCF_000687285.1 Phaethon lepturus
TGCAAGAGGTGCGCTGCATGAAACTGGTCCAGCACCCCAACGTGGTGCGCCTCTACGAGGTCATCGACACCCACGCCAAGCTCTACCTCATCCTGGAACTGGGTGACGGCGGCGACATGTTTGACCACATCATGCGGCACGAGGGCGGGCTGGCCGAGGCGCGCGCCAAGCACTACTTCGCCCAGATTGTCCACGCCATCTCCTACTGCCACAAGCTGCACGTGGTGCACCGTGACCTCAAGCCCGAGAACGTGGTCTTCTTCCAGGAGCAAGGAGTGGTCAAGCTCACCGACTTCGGCTTCAGCAACCGCTTCCAACCCGGCAAGATGCTCACCACCAGCTGTGGCTCGCTGGCCTACTCGGCGCCCGAGATCCTGCTTGGAGACGAGTACGATGCCCCCGCTGTCGGTAAGGGCACTGGTGCTCGCCCTGGGGACGTGCATCCCGCCTGTCCCTTGTCCGGAGCGCGGTCCTGCTGGCTGGGTACCACCTTGCTTTTGGCCCCTTATGCTGGGAGCACCCGTGCCTCGGTGGCACTGCTGTCACCGCAGGGAGCAATCCTGTCCCTTGGGTGCTTGGCCCTGCCCTGGCACAGGGCGGTTCTCCCTGTGGAGACAGTCCCTGCGCCCACCGAGATCCTGCAGAGCTGGGGAGGGGAAGAAGCCCAAGCAGACTGCGAGCCTGGTGTGGCATCTGCCAGGGCTCGGGGGGAGCAGGGCAAGGGTGCAGCTGCCAGCAAGCCGGCACTGGCGGTTATTTGAGGGGGTGATGCTGGAAGGAAACCTGCTGGGGATGCTGGCGTTTGGGCGGAGAAGCTCCAAAAGTTTCCTTTGCTCTATCCCTGCCCTGAAAACCACTTCCTCTCTGAGTCTCAGCATCTTTCCTCTCCTGGCCAGGGTGCAGGAGGGCTGGGGAGACTGTCCCAGGGTGCAGGGAGCCGGACTGCGGGTCCCGAGAGGCTTTGCTGGGACAGAGAGGACGTGGGAGGGAAGCGGGACCTGAGCCAGCTCTGCTGGAGGATTTAGCAAAACAAAACACAAGCCCTGAAAGGAAAAAGCCCAGCGTCGGCTCGGGGAAGGGCAGCTCCGGAGTTGAAAAAGAGGATGGCTTGTGGAGATGGGAGAAAAATAAGCCAGTGGCTCTGCAAAGGGAAACGAAGGGAGAAAAGCAGCGCAGATGAGAAATTTTCAAACGCAAGCACTTGGCTTAAAAAGCTGAAAGTATTAACGGAGAGCCCTGGGGTGCGCTTGGCAACCTAAAAAAGTGCTTTTGCAGGGAGAGTTTATTGTACTTCTCAGGAGGAGCAGCCGCTGGCTCCGTCCATGTTCCCAGAGACAGTTGGAGAGCCCGGATCGGTGCCACGTGCCCTGTCACATCTCCATGGTGTCCCCTCCAGCACAGCCCGCTGCCGGGATGCTGATGACGGGGTCCGTTTGGGAACTGGGAAACTGGGTCATGACATGAAATGGTGCCACAGGGATGGTCAGCAGGGACAGAGCTCGGGGCTCTCCTCTGTGTCCCCCACTGGGGCGGGGATAAGAGGGGATAAGATCTCAACTTGAAGCTCCATCCTGCTTGCATGTGGGGATGGGGAAGGTCCCCCCATCTGTGGGGCAGGACCTGGGAGATGTTACCCCCAAGGAGCATCCCAGTGAGTGCCGGTCTCTGCTGAATCAGCACGGGGGGCTGGTGGGGTGCTGGGCCATGGTGGGGCCCAGCCTAAACTCC
>NW_010516269.1:0-216 GCF_000687285.1 Phaethon lepturus
GACCCACACCTTGGGGCGCGGCACGTGCCGCTACCCTGTTCCTGCCAACACGGGCAAATCAAGTCCCGGAGCCCAATTCCACGTTGGACAGACCCAGCTCTGCAGCACAGAGCTGCTCAGGGGAAAACAAAGCGAAGGAACGGCTCCGTACCGCGCTTCCGTGGATGGATCGTTATGAAGTCACAGTACATCATTTTCGTAAGTGTTTCAGGGGTC
>NW_010516269.1:302-614 GCF_000687285.1 Phaethon lepturus
AAGCCCACCCGTGAGGGGGTTGGCTCCAAGGGGCCGTGGGAGCGTTTACTGTCGCCTCCGAGCGACGCCCGGCCACGCGCTTGTTCTGTACGCGTGAACTGGAAACGTATTTAATTCAGGCTCAAGGCAAAGTCACGGCTCACAGCTGCGGAATTTGAAAGCCGCTTGCAGAACTGTTCCCAAAGTAACCTTGAGAGTGTCTTTTATCCAGAGAACTGTATAAAATATTCTTGTTTAAAGGCAGAGGTGCAAAGAATTCAAATGTCAACGCTTTCCCCGGAGAGAGGGGACAGGTTTTGGGGACTCTTCCCA
>NW_010516269.1:723-945 GCF_000687285.1 Phaethon lepturus
AGATGTGCCCGTCTGCGCAGCAGGGTTACGGTACCGCTACGGGAAAAAACTATCACAATGTATAAAAAACCCCAACAGCTTTTCCATGGGATTCCTTTAACCATCGCTGCATAGAACCATGCAGTTACCCGCACACAGAGGCTCAGGGAGGCTCCGGGTCCTTGCGGCACGGTACAGCACTCCTGACCGAATCCTGCCCGGGGCTGGGGAAGGCGCCTGCAC
>NW_010516269.1:993-2174 GCF_000687285.1 Phaethon lepturus
CGTGTGGCTACGGACAGCGAAACTTCGTTGACAAATAACCAGAGCTGGAAACACGCTTTAATGAAGCGCAGCAAGAATTAGCTATATTCACTTGTATTTTCCCCTCGTGTCGCAGACATAAATATACGCATTTAAAGAACGATGATGTTTTGGGTAACTGTGATTAAATAAATAGGACGGAAACTTAGCACATCCTTTTGCATAACGTATGCAAGTTGCAAGATTTCAAGTTTCATTTAAAAATAATCAAGTCATTGGAACGAAGCCTATACCCCAAAACCATAGCTTTGCAATTCCAAGTGCTACGGCCAAATAATGAATATATTTGTCTTCTTCAGACTGTCATCATATTAGTTGCTGTGTCTAACATAATCTGCTTTCGGCTAACATCTATCATAACACACAACAGAAGAACTGAAATGCATTAAAAAGAAAATTGATTCCCTTGCATGCCCTGCTCCGTCTGGTTTCTTCATTTGCCTATTAATAGCCCACTGTGCAATTAATTATGTACCATTTCAGGTACAATCCTTGTACGCCTGCGGAAAAGAGTTGATAAAGTTCTGCAGAGATTTCCAGCCTGGAGGTAATATTTCTCCCCCTCGAGCCACGCTGCGGGTTTCTGCTGGGACCCGCGTCGCACGCGGCGCCTCGGAGAACGCAGCAGCACCAAGGAACACGCAGGACAAAAACTGTTTGCTTAAAATATTCAGGACGGTCCTGATGAATAATGGATACAACCATAGAAAGAGGGCTCAACCACACACAAAACAATAGTTAAATTAATGAGGTAATTTAACGGCAAGGAGTAATTTGACATCTCGCGTCTCGCTGGCGCTACCTGCACAGCCTTCCTGCGAAGGCAAGGCTTTTCATTATCCCTAGCGCGATACCTCCCACCGCCCCGAGAACAAAAAAAAGGGGGCGGCCGCGGGCCCCCAGGCCCCCGCCGGGCGCCTGGAACAGCCCCCCCTCCCCGCCGGGCTGGGGTGCGGGGTGTCCCTCCAGCCTGGACGCAGACGGTAAAAAATAGCTCTGAAGGGCAGCTCCTGCTGTGGTCCAGCTGAATCGCGGGCAGCGCTACCAACATTGTTATTTTTCACGTTGAGAGGGACTTTAATTATTTACACAGCTCCCAACTAGACGCTCAGACCACCTGGCATGTGCTGCTTCTCCCTCCT
>NW_010516270.1:0-3886 GCF_000687285.1 Phaethon lepturus
ATTGGGTCGCCTTCCTGCGGCCCGAGCGTGTGGATGGGGCCTGGGGAGGCCTCGCTGAAGGGCGGGAAGAGGCCCCCCGCCAGGGCGGCCCCAGGCTCCGGTCAGGAAGCTCCGGGCGTGAAGGAGGCCTGCGCTGCCGCCGAGCCCCCCGGGGGCCTCAGGAGCCCCGAAGCGGTGGCGGAAGGTAAATGCGTGCGCTGCCCGTCACGGTGCGTGTTATGGAGTGTTCGGTGTTTCTCCAACACGCCGTCACCCCGGCTGCCGCCTCAGCTCCTGCCTGCAGCCGGTCTGACCTCCGTCCTGTCAGCTCTGCTCATTGCCGGGTCAGCTAAGGGAGAGCTTCACAGGCGTGTTCATATAAAGCTTCTCCTTTGGGTAATTGGGTTTTGTGGTGGTGGGTTGGTGTTTTTTTTTTCCCTCTGAAATATTACAGGATACCAGGCATCCCATTTTCAAAGTTTGGGGGTTTTCCTTTCTTAAAACATTAGAACAATAATGGAGAACTTAAGGCGCTTGCTTCTAGTGCTGCTGGATGTTAAGTCCTTTAGAAGTTGCTTTTTTTGCAAATTTCCAACCTAAATTGCCCGGTTTCACAAACATGCACACATTTTCCCGGTCTTGCCCCTGTGTTTAATCTTTTATGGACAGTAATAGCAATCACTCCTAGCAGTAACTTTCATAGACACATTTAACAGGTTTTAAATAGCACAGAATATGTTGCTTTCAGCTAGTCTTTAGACAAGTCTTTGTAAATCCAGGCTTTGATTTGTAACATTTAGTTTTTAAAAACAAATGTTTGGCTGTTGAGTTGTGAGACTGGTAAAAGTGCAAACTGCTGCTTCCCAAGATACTGGTTTTCAGAGGTTTTTATCCAGAAAGTAATTCTTTCAAGCATTTGGCTCTACTGTGATCTTTTACAAGAGCTGATGCAAGTAGAACTTGTGTTAATATCGTTACAAATTTGTTGTGGAACGTCGGTATTTTGGAAGTTTGTCTAAAAAGCCCAGGTGAACTTTGCTTGCTCTGAGGTTCACTCAGTGAAAGTGTGATTTGTGAGCTTGTGAGGGAGACTAGCGATATTAACGGTCAAAGTGATGCTCATTTTGTATCTCTGGTTATCTTTAAGTCTACTGAAATAAGTGGTTGTTCCCTCTTTCCCCAGATTGCCCATTTTACACTTTTTTTCTGGCATACATCTTTGTCTCTGAGCTCAATGAAATTGGAGAATTGATCTGGCAAAAATGGGGGGGGGGTGCATGGGAAGTGTTGGGGTAGTGGTGTGTTCTCCTCTCCATCTGGATCAACTCCCTGATCTGATTTTCTGTGCAGTTACACAAATAGCTGTGCCAGCCCAGAGCAGCAACTGCTATGGTGTTGGGGAACTGGTTTTATCGGGTGACAATGCGTTTTCATACTGCCTTAAAGTGTTCATGAAACTTCACGTTTCAGCTGCTTTTTCATAATCATTGTAAGCCCACCTAACTAGAGGCTGCCGCAAAAAGGGGCAGTGCTTCCTTGTTCCCTTGTGAAAAACGTCTCTGGTTCTTGTGCTGCTGTGATTAGTTCACTGATTTGACTGAAAGCTGATTTTGTGTTGGGAGGAAGGGGAGTGAACAAGAGTCAGTTCACAGCTGTTTTCTAGGTCTGTGTAACTTCTAACACAGCGCATAATAGGAGTGGGAAGGGTATGTAGCTACCCCTGCCAGCGGTAGTGTGGTTTTACTTTGGCCAAAGGTGGCTGTGTATCTGCATCCTAAGGTTGCAGTGAACTGCTGTTCAAGCTGTGAATGGCTTGCGTGTCCCTTAGCTGTTGATTTCTGTTGTTGCAGTTGCATTTATACAACAGAGAGTACAACCCTGTTTTGAACAAATCATCGTTTTTTTGCAGTTGGATCATTTGACAGGAATGTGCAAAACTGATAGTGGAGGTGGGGATCTCTTCGCCTGGATTTGTTTCCAGCAGGATGGAACTGCTGCTGCGGTGTTCAGTGTATCTGGGTCACTTTCACAGGCTAGGTTAGACTTGTGCAGTTGATTTAACAGATTTGAATGGGTCACGATAAGCTTTTGTAATTGCAGCAGCCTCTTAACCTCGCTCAGCTGTGTCCATATGACTACAGCTTAGTGTATACTGTTTTACAGGGAAAACGCCGAAGCTGTATACAGAGGTGGAAGTGAATGCACAGAGAGATCCATATCTAACTGAAAACCACTCTGCAGTGCAGGAGTCTCCAGTGAGAAGTTCTTTGCAGCTGGCTGTTAGAAATCCTACCATCATGAAGCCACTGAAGAACACCAGAGCTGGTGAGTGACCCAGCAGACTGATGAGGAGAATGAGGATTTGGGGCTGTTTATTCCATTGAGTAAGCTTTGTGCAAGGAACAGACCTGTGGCTTGATACAGTAGATGCAGAACCCTGGAATTGTGTAGACCACGGCAGGGGCTGTCGAGGTGCAACGTTCTTTTAAGTTTTTATCCTGTTCTCCATAATTCAGTGGCTAGATAAACTACAGGTATCCAAGTGAAACTTGCCAGAGCTGATATCTGCAGTTTTTGGTTACTTAAAAACACTGCTTTTCTTCATCTGAAGTTATGATTCCTTCACTTCCCTCAGTCAGCAAAACAGCATCACTTGGGAAACACTTTTAAGTCCCAGAAATCTGCTCTTGCTGTATGGTGCCTGGAGTTTTGCAACTGTTTTAATGTTGATGGCATTATTAAAACACCATTTTCTGGAAAAAGTCATAAAAAGGCTGCTGAGACCATTCTGTAAAATAAATCTAGTAATCTTTATTTGCTTGACTAATGTGACTCACTTAGGTCTTGCAGAATTTGAATCCATTATTCAAAAGACTGTTTCTAGTTCTTGTGGGCATTACTATTTGGGTGATCTCCTTATCAGCTGTTGAAAAGCTGCTGCCACTTCAGTATGTGCAGAATTGTAGCTTTTTCTTTTAAACTCATACCGTCAGAATGTGCTGGATGTGAAGTATGTGAATTTTTAGATTCCATTTTTTTAATTTTCAGAGGATCAAGATGGAGAGGATATTGAGAGAAGGAAGAGGAGGAGGAAGGCAACCAAACGGAAAAGAGAAGGGAAAAGTCAAGAAGAGGAGGGCTCTTTGTCGTGTGACATCAAGCTAGATGATACCCTTGATCGCACCTTAGAAGATGGAGCCAAACAGCATAACCTGACAGTTGTCAATGTGCGAAACATCCTGCATGTGAGTGCGGTGGGACTACGACAGGGAATGGAGAACTGCCCAGCTTTTTAAGAAAGTGCAGTCTTGAGTATAGTACTAATGGTAGCACTTGATTTCATAAACAAGGAAGGCTTGGTAGGCACCCACGTCTTCATCCCTCCTATAAAAAGCTATAAGGAGGGAATCGTGTGGTGTATGTATAAGTTACCTGGACCTGGCTTTGTTAGTAGGTATTGATCCTTGATTTCCATTTATTTACAATGGCAAATGGGTTTGTTTTACTGTGCTGTGATAGCAGTAGCAGGAGTAATTGAAGTAAAATGCATGCTTCTGCTTCCAGGTGAGATGTAGACTGTGAACTGACTGTTTCCTGTTTTGAGTGAAATGTTTCATGATAAAGTCCTGATGGACTTCTAGTGGTGCTGACAGAAACGCATTAGTCTTAGTTAATGCCCCCAGCCAACCTTTTAGTCCATCACACGACATCCAGTTAGAAAGAAACTGTAAGAATATCTGTGCTGTCACAGCTGTGTAGTGAAACTCTTAATTCTACACCTATATTAGGTGTAGATTTCAGTTTATCCCATGAGCCAGGTCTGGAAAGCAATAGTATTTATTTTCCCACAGGATTAAAAATTGTACTTCCTCTCCCTACCCTGCCCCCCCCCTTCCCCCCCGCCCCT
>NW_010516270.1:3917-14968 GCF_000687285.1 Phaethon lepturus
CCTGCAGCTAGTGTTGTTCTAATCCAGGTGATCTCGTATAGTTTCCCTTTTTGCCATCCCTGTGGCAAACAAACTGGAGACTGCCACGATTTTTTTGGGCAGATTCACCAGCTGATTTTGTGCAAGTGCCATAATTAATGCCTTTCTCTGTCACATGGCACTGTGGAAGGGCTGTAAATATCTCAGGCATCTACCTTCCCTTAGGAACCTTATGGTGGCATTCACAAAATGTAGTAATGTATACTGAGTCTCTTCTGCTTTCCCCTGTTTCTTTTAAATATATACAATGTTTTCTGAAATGATGTAGCACAGTGTTTCAAAGAGTAGATTATTATGTACTTTACATATGTTACAAATTCTCTAGAGAATTATTTTGGAAGCCTGTGAGTGCTTACGGACTTAAGTTTCCTTGTTGCAGCTTCATAGCAGCATTTCTCATGTGGCTGGGACCAGCGCATTTTACTGACTATGTGACAGGAGGGAAGGGAAACTGGTGCGAGCCTTTGTTTTGACTATTTTCTTTCCTTCTGCTGGAAGTTTATTCTGTAGAACATTCACAGAGAATGTAGCGCAAATGTTTTTATCACTGCTGTACTTGCTTTATATTTTCTTGTTCGATTACTGAACAATCTTTTTTATTATACTATAATTACAAAGTATATTGTACACTGAATATTTTTCCATCATGTTTCCAACTAGTTTATTTTAACCTTAAGTCTGTTTCTTTTTAACAAACAACATAAAGGATACTTTTTTGTGTTTTCCTGTAGGAAGTGATCACAAATGAGCATGTGGTTGCCATGATGAAAGCAGCCATCAGTGAGACAGAAGATATACCTTTGTTTGTAAGTAAAAAGCTTTTTCAGCTTGGTTTTTCAGTTGTTCCAAATGCACAATACCTTCACCAGTCTATCTCCTTGGTCTGTGATGTGCTATGGAGAGAATAGGTAGAATAGGGAGTACCATAATTTACGTTTCATTACCAAATTTGCCACCTGGATGAAGTGAGTAGTGTCTGTGTATGAGTGTAAATTATGAAACAGAATTATGAGGGGTTATTTTTGATGTCACTCTGATCATGTCTAAAAGGTAATGAATTTTACTACAAGAGTTTTAAAAAGAATTGCTGGGGAAAAGTTTGCAGTTATGGAAAATAGCTCAACAGGTTGCTGTTGTCTTGTTTTAAACTCTAAGGAGCCCAAAATGACTCGTTCCAAACTGAAGGAAGTTGTGGAGAAAGGAGTGGTAAGTACGTCATCTGCTTTTACTATTGCACTCTTCCCCTCCCCATTTTGATTGTTGGGTCTTCTAAAAGAAGCGTAAAGTGTGCTTTTAAGTGATTTATTCTTAAAATGAAAAAGTAAGTTAAAACAATGTAAAAAATAATTCATTTTAGAATAGCACCAGGTCAGAGTTAGAAAATGCAGTGGATTGACAGTATCCCATACTAAAGTTACTGCACATAGAGATCACATGGGCAGTTCAGAAAGTGTTTGTCTGAAGTCTGTTGTTACTTGGCTACTTTGGAGAACAAGGCCTCAAGCTCAAGTACTCATTTGATTTAATAGATTGTCTAAGCTGTGCAACACTGCGCTTTTTGGAGACAGAGTGTTTTTGTTATCTTTAGGTGATTCCAACATGGAATATTTCTCCAATTAAGAAGGCAAATGAGGTGAAGGTAAGTGAACTACTGCTGGGAAATCGGAGGCCATACTAGAGGCACCCTGCTGAGCAGGGAATCTTTTGGAGGGGTGGAGCAGACTCGTGTCTAGCATATTGGGAGTGTCGGTGACCAGGAGCATTGCACACAGGGTATGCAAGGCAGGACGAGGCAGTTAATGTAGCAGCATGTGCACAGAGGGCACAAAAGAGCTGCCTGCAGGGGGGGACAGAACATGATGAGGTGATGACGTGCCGTAGGGAGCGAGTGGTCTGTTCTTCTGGATGGTCCAGCTTCCCATAGTGGTATTGCAGCAGCCTCTACCCGGATGAAACTCCTGACAATGAATGCTACTGCTGCGAGGTTCTCCTCTGTGGGCCTGTTTTATATGTTTTAGGACTGCCTGGAAATACGGCCTGGATCTCAATTTTTTTTCCTGCTCCAAAACATCTGATATCTAAGTGTAGGCAGGATTCAGCAGTGTAACAGGAGTGAGTGGCCATTCAAGAACTAGAAGCATGTCTTTGAGATAGTGTCTGCTCATGCTGTGTTTCCATCATACACGTGCTAAACCATTTGTGCTCATTCTTGCACCTTTTCAAACCACTTACTTTGCTTTACCACTCTAATTTTAGTAAATTCTTTAGTTTCTTCGGCCTTTTTCAATTGTCTCCTTCCACTCAGCTTCAGGGTATTTCCTCAGTTAGAAATCTTTGATCTGATAGTGCACCATTAGAGTGCAACTCTTTATCTTGCCTGTAAAAAGTTGTCACCTTTCTTCTGTTCTGTTGCAGCCTCCTCAGTTTGTGGACATTCCTCTTGAGGAAGATGATTCATCTGATGAAGAATACCAGCCTGAGGATGAGGATGAGGATGAGACTGCAGAAGAGGTAAATGCAACTTGTACAAACATCTGTTCTGTTCAGCATGGAGTTGTCTGCATGTTTGAGGCAGCAGAATGCTCTATTTATTTTAACACATGAAAACTTGTAAGTTGTCCTGGACCTTCTAGTAATCTTTCTTCAATGCTGTATTATTCATTTGGCTAAAAAAGAGTCTTTGGAATGTTAGTTGCAGCAGTGTTTGATTGTGGCATTATTGCTTGCTTGCATTCTGCATCTTTTGCACTACAGAGCTTACTGGAAAGTGATGTAGAGAGCACTGCTTCTTCTCCTCGGGGAGCAAAACGATCTAGGACAAGGCGATCATCTGATGAAGAGGGAGGGACATTTTGTGAGGTAAACTTGCGAGAGAGTTTTTGCTTTCTTTAGAAACAACTTTCAGTCATTGTTCCTAAAGTATTAATGCAAAAGGAAAAATACATATTGTTGCTTAAAGTTGTGGTGACATTCCAGGTGATATGTGGATTTGACATCCCACTGCAATGGTTCCTGCATAAGCAATGAAGGGCAACCCTTGCAGAAAGAGCTTAGACTGAAATAAACACAAGTACTTAAAAAAGCACTGGCAATGGAAACAATCAGCTCTTCTTCAGATAATTATTATTTTTCTGATTATTTTTAAGAGGAGTGCAGGAGAATTGCTTGATGTCCTTGGCTTAGGAGGAGCAAGTGATTCTGATAAAAACATAAAGGTGTTCGAGATGACTGTATACACTGTCAAATCAGTAGGAGTATGTGCAGTGCAGCCGAGTATCGGCAGACAAGAATGAGAAAGCAACTGTGAGAACTGACCACTGACACTGGGAATCGGAGAAAGAGCAATAATGTATCGATCTTTCCATGTTCTACTCACCATGGATTTGTTTTTGGGAGCGCGTCACAATTACTGGTGTTCAGGTTTATCAGCTCTAGTAATGTTGTGACTGATACTCAAATCTTCCAAATGTCTCCTTTTCTGCAAGCCTTTCGAATAGTAAATTTATTTGTACTTTCTGAAAACCAAAGTGAGTATAATATGAAGAATCTATTTCCTTTATGAAGCATTTCTCTCATTTCTACTGTGCTAGACTCTGGTCAAACAGAAAGAGACCTATTTCTGTCCTTGGAAAATTATGTCCTAAATAAAACCTTTTAACACAAAGGCCTTTTTAATTAGATGGAGAAGGTTACTACACCTGTTGTTAGACATATTAGTGCTGAAGTAGTTCCCATGGGACCTCCACCACCTCCTAAACCAAAGCAAAACAAAGACAGCACATTCATGGAGAAGCTGCATGCAGTGGATGAAGAATTGGCTTCAAGCCCAGTATGCATGGATTCTTACCAGGTACCGTTGTTGGGGATGCTATGTACTGTTGTTTTAATTTGAGTAAAATGTGTTAGAAAGGAGGTAGCTTTCTGGTGTTCTCTGCTACTACTTTTACTGCATTCTGCTCTCCTTTTGTAACTTTAAACAGCAAGTTGAATCTCCATAGCGTGTAGGATGCTAGCTCTGTGAGAGAATAGAGGTAGCTGTTGGTAAAGTGTTGTTAGGGACATATCCTTTTAGTTTCTTGTAACTATGCTTTCCATTTATGCTCGTAAGTCTCTCACTGCCATTGTTTTGGCTGTTAGATGTAATTCTGTGACATTTACATAAGTGAAAATAGTTTTCCTTTTGAAAGATACCCTGTCAGCTTAGTTGTGTTTTGCAGGCAAGGATACTATTAACACCTGAGGAAGTTTGGTTGTAAAGAGAACCACTATTTCATATTAATAATGATAAAAATGTTACTGATCTGTGTTACTATGCGAGGATGAGGAGTCATGAAGAAAGAGTCCTGTGCCTGCTGCTCAGAATTAATTATAGATAGTGAAGAAGGCAAATGGAGCAAAACACACGTGAAAGAATCAAATATTCAAGTGGAGATTGCTTCTTTGGTAGCAGATAAGAGTTCAGCATGAGATAAATGAACAATAATATATTTATAAACAATAACAGTTTAATAGTGAGAGTAAGGAACGTTCAGCTTTCTCAGACTACTGAAGTAAATGATTCTTTGTGGCAGGAATGTAATATTTTGGTACTGGACTTTTTTGGCTGGGCTGAAAACCCTGCTGCCAGAGAAACTGAGACAAGCAGAGACATTGTAATTCCATTGTGCCTTTCCTTCACCTTTCAGTCTCTGGAAGACAGCCTTATTGCCTTCCGAACTCGATCTAAGAGACCACTGAAGGATGTTCCTCTTGGTCAGCTGGAGGCTGAGCTCCGAGCCCCAGATATCACACCTGATATGTATGATCCCAATACTGCAGATGATGAAGAATGGAAAAGGTGGCTTGGAGGACTCATGAATGATGATGTGGAGAATGAAGGTATATGACAGATGTTTTATTATGTTCGCTGGAATTGGGGGTTACATTGAAAGCCTGCAGCTCTTTCTTTCTATTTATACATGATGTTCTTGGCTGCAGCCATTATTTTGTTTAGTAATATGTATGTTTTTGCATGCCATCAGCTTTCCTCATCTCCATGGACATTTGTCAGGGTTTTTAAACCTTAGATGTCTCACTTTACTAGCCATGCAGTAACTGGCAACCGTAAATTAAAGTTATGTTTCAGCCCTTAATCCATTGTGCTGTGTCATGAAGCTGACAGCATTGATATACCTGAATCTGAGTGTGTCATGCTCTTTTTTAGGGACATGACTTGTTTTTGTAGAAACTACTATGTTGTTCTCTGAGAAGAAACAAGAAGCAGCTTTGGGGCTTGACTTCCTTTTGTCGTGAATTTTACCGGTTGCTTACAGTTGTGCAAATTGAATACAAAACGCAAATTGAAATAATACTACTTCACTCTTCCTAAATTTGTTTGAAACTCGGGTCACAAAGAATAAATCCAGCACTTCTAAATCGGAATGGCTACAAATAAGGATGCTAATAGCTCAATTTGAAAAGATGATGGGCTTGATATCGCTGCCATAAAAAGGAACATACAGCTAATTTCAAGCAATAATCCTAGCTCGCTTTGTGCCAGGTCAGGCAGTAAACAAAGCGCTTCTGCTCCTGGCTACTGATTGGTCTTGGGGCAGGGTAATGACATTTCAAAACACGCTTCTTATTAGATGAAGCAGATGATGATGATGACCCTGAGTACAACTTCCTGGAAGATCTGGATGAACCAGATACAGAAGACTTCAGAAATGATCGTGCTGTGAGAATTACCAGTAAGTCCTTTGGGAATATCACCTTCTTTCTTGTTAGGATTATTAATATTTTTTTTTTTTTAAAGTGAGTGGTTTGTTGTAAAGATTTTTTGCAGTGTAGGCTAATTAAAAAAAAAATCTGCGTGCTAGCTTGAACAGTTTTTCTATGCAAAACTGGCGTTCTGTGAATATGTGAAAGGATCTAGCCAGAGCTGGCAGCTGTGCTATCAGATGCAACTTTACTCCATAGCAAAGACTGAAGAATAATACTTACGTGATAGTACAGTCTTTCATAAAGCTTCAGCCAATTCAGAATTGAATGCTTACCTTATGACTTGAGTGTAATTAAACTTTCTCCAAGTCCTTACAATCCTTGAGTTAGTTTTATAAAAATACCACTTTCATCTTGTCAATAAAGCACAATTCTTTTAGTTCTTATTACAGGTTAACATAACTTTAAATTTAATTCTGAAAATTGGTTTTTATATTATATTTTTGAATCAAAACAGTCTCAGCTGAAGTTTATTGGAGTCCAGCATTAAAAAAGGATATAATATCAGAGACGTTTCCTTCTTGGCCCTCTCGTTGCAAGAGAAGGGTTTCCCTTTGCAAGAGACGTTCCTTAAGTGACTTGATATCATGACAGGAATGTTAAGTGTTTCTTGGAAAAGGAATCTTCATACTTCTTTTTAATTTTACTTGCAGAAAAGGAAGTGAATGAACTGATGGAGGAGCTGTTTGAGACAGTAAGTAATAAATTTGGTGTAGCACTGAAGAACAGATCTTTCTCCGATCTGACCTGAAATCTCTAAAGCCGTAAATGGGTGGTCTCTGTGAGATGCTTAGTGCTGACTATGTGCAAAGGGCCCTGGCATAAAGGTGTAATTTCATCCTTGAGAGGGAATGTATATAGGAACTTCCATAAGTCCCTGCAGAGATGAATGCCTGTGCTGAGAGGATCATCATGAGCTTTATTAGCTAAAGACAGTTGCTGGTAAATATACTACTTGAGTTTTCTATTACTGACTGTTGCTACACATTTGCTATCAGTTTCAGGATGAGATGGGTTTCTCGAACATGGAAGATGAAGGTCCAGAAGATGAAGATAATGTTACAGAGTCACGGCCAAATTTTAATACACCACAAGCACTTAGGTAGGATTGTTTGATTTGGGTCATAAAATTAAAAAAACACTCTGTTATGTTTAAAAAGCAGGTACCTGCAGCTGTACTATGCCATCCACCAAGGAGATAATGCCTTTACAGCACAGGCTACTGTTTTGAAAGCTCTGAGCCATTTTGCTTTATGAGATTGACCACTTATCTTGACCCTCTTCTTTCTGTCTGCCATCTTTGACTTCACTGATCATGATGCATCTGAAGAAGAGGACAACAATGAAAACGTAACTGTTCAGAAAGAGACAGCAAGAATGCCTGCACTAAAAGATTGGTGCCAGCTGTTCTGTACCGTAGGTGAAAACAGCTGTCAGAATGGCGATCTATTCCAATGAGGCAGCATCTCCAGTGGAGGATTCTGTTCCTGCTTCTTTAATCTCCATGCTGTATATACTGTCCCTGTGTATTTAAATTGTGTTTATTTCTCAAGTCTGTCCACATATCCCCCCTTTATTAGACTAATTGTTCTGAAAAAATTGCTTCACTACCTGCTAAGTCACTTCAGCTGTTAAACTAATGATAGTTAGTGGACTGGGATATTGCAGGACTGGCGATGATACTTCAAAGCAATGGGTAGAGAAACAGTGGACACTGGGGTGTTGCTGCATATGTGATCAAAGCTGTATAGGACCTGTGCAAAGAAGGTCCCGACCTCAAAGTGATAGCCACTCTAGCTCTCTTAATTCTTGTGCTTTACGCTGTGGTGGTGAGTGTAGTGTTCTGAAATAATTTCAGAAAAAATAATAGTTTTCTTGCCTTTTTAAAAAAAATTACTTTTTTTTTTATTGTTAAGGAGTGGGGTTCACTTACTGCCCTTACATTTTTTTTTTTGATGACAGGGAATGCTTGAGGAGCTGGTTTGACCAAGTGTGTCACCTTATCTTTTAAATAAATAGCTTGGATGTAATGGTGGACTTTTCTAAGGAAAAAGACTGCATAAGATAGCTGAGGCCTAGGTCTGAAATGCCTATAAAGTTTGGAAATTGTCTTTTGATGATTTTTGGTGTGGGTTATACTTGAAACAGTGCCTTGAAGAGGAAAGGGTCTAAAGTGTTTCTTTCTAGGTAATAATACATCTCTATTTAACCCATTACAGAAACTGAGGTATGAATGGTGTCTCCTTGTTTATGGGGCAGATTAGCTCAAGATCAAGCTGTATCTGTTTGGGAAAGGAGCTAAAATGAAGGCTGGAGTTTCTTGATACTCCCTCTGGGATGAGCAGTACCAGAGGGGAGCGCAGTAATTCTTAAACCAGCTACAGACTAAAAGCAGGGAAACTTTATGCTTTCTCTTACTATTTGTATGCATTTGTCTGATAACGGCTAGTTGTATTCATTTGTCTTTGGTGAGCAGTTCTCCCAATTGTTTCTTCCCCAGTTTCATCTGTATACAGGATTCTTAAAGTTGTTCTGTGGAAGATCAGCCATTTGCTAGGTTCATTGTTGGTTTTATGAAACATCATGGAACAACTTTACTTATAACTGACTTCAGGCCTATTACAGAAGCAAAGCTGATAACTAGCAGAAATCAGAATATTAACTGATGTAGCTGAAATAAATAATCTATCATAAGGCAGGGGATAATTGAAGCAGTTTTTGAAAGGTTGGTAATATGTCCATTTTTTTGTGCTACCAGCGTAGCTCTTACTATAGTATCAGCAGATGTCTAGTAAACTACTCTGCAGGAAACTAGAAAATACTTCAATTTTTTATTTTTTTTAAGTAACAGCATGTGAGTCAGTGTGTGATCTTTCTGGAGACCCTCGTGGTAAAATGCCACCTGTAATACCTTGGTTTCAGACACTGCCTGATGGTGT
The DNA here is from genome assembly GCF_000687285.1 of Phaethon lepturus. Taxonomy (NCBI): domain Eukaryota; kingdom Metazoa; phylum Chordata; class Aves; order Phaethontiformes; family Phaethontidae; genus Phaethon; species Phaethon lepturus. The sequence continues at coordinate 12,656 of NW_010516270.1, forward strand.
AAGTTAAATAGGATTGGTTCTAATGTATTCTGGATTATTTTACTCTCAACAGCAGTCAGGATCTATCTGAGCACATGGAATATGATTGGGAATGATGGACAAAACTTACCTGTCTTTGGAATAAGCAGTTGAAGCATTGCATCCCAGAACTACAACAGTGCTGTGGTAGATTGAAAGATTGGTGTATAAACCAACTGTATAAATAACTCTGTTTTTTCAAATTGAATTATACTGTCAAAGTGTTGAGTAGTACAGGGATGTTAGTTCTTAAACTGTGCATCCCAGACAGAGAGTAAAATATTCTAAATAAATGCGAATGGTTATTAAGTCATATGCTTATTATATTTTGGCCTGATCTCAAACAGATTTGAAGAGCCTCTGGCAAATTTATTGAATGAACAACACCGGACAGTGAAGGAACAACTTGAGCAGTTGAGAATGAAAAAGTCCTCCATTAAGCCACCACAAGAGATAGAAAAATCAAAACCTCAAAATGAGAAGCCTCTCCAGAGTCTTGTTCTGGACACTATGCAAAGAAGGAGGCTCCAGCAGCAAATGCAGCAGGTAATAAAATGTTATTTGGTCTGACCCCATGAATATTTGCTGTATATTGTGGGGGGCAGGGAAAGCCGATGGTACAGCAAGTGCTTTGGCATACTTCCTTAAAGAAATCAGTTGAAAAAGCTACATTTGAAGCTGGAGCTTGAATAGGTGATCTTTACCTTCCTGATTCCACACTGAAATACAATTTGATTTGAACGTGCAAAGTAGAGCTTATTTCTTGGCATCTGTATTGTTCTTATGTGAGATTGCTGCCTTGGCAATTTGAATTATGACTGTAATCTGTCAAAATCCTCGGTTTTCACCAACTTCTTTATTACTTTCTGAGAATATTACTCTTGATGTAATTTGGATTCTTTTTTTTCTTCCTCCCACCATGCAAAACTGTGTAGAAATTCAGTTTGAACATTTTAAAAGCTGTCAGCAGCATAAATGAGAAGCTGTACCTAGAGAATTTTTTTCCACATCCGTACAAAGTTCAAGAGGACTTATTCTCAAAACTTGAAATTCACTGTCAACTCAATCTCATGAGGACAAAGTGCACTGATTTTGTGTGAACTTGATACAAGTCTGGCTGAGTAGTCATTTATTATTCTGCGTATCTCATACAGTGTCATGTCTTGGTCTGTGGCAGCAAGAAAGGACAGAGACCGCTCAAATACAAGCTAAAGATCTTGCATTAGATGTGTAGAGTAAATGACCTTTTAAATTTTTCGGCTGCAAAGCAAGATGTATGGTGTTTGTGTGCATATGGGGAGTTCCGATAGCTGAAGTCATTGTTTCTGAAGAAATACTTAAATATTTAATTAGGAAAAAACATCTGTTCTGCATTGATCATTATGGTATGAGACTTTGGCACAAAAGTTGGGAAACTGCCCTGAGCCTGAAACAGATGATGTGTTCAAAATCTGTGTAATAAGCTTCCTGCCAGTGGATATTAAAGTTTCCCCTCAGTGTTTTGTTGCGGTTTTTTGTTGGTTTGTTTTTTTTTTTAAGTGATTTTGGGGTGCTCAGGAGGTACATCTTGTGCTTCTATGCTTACGCTTTCCAGTTTCTTGGATTTCTGATACACTGAAAAAAAATTTGTCTGATTTTATTCTTCAAGCATGTTCAGCTTCTGACTCAAATCCATCTTCTCGCAAGTTCCAGCCCTGCTTTAAGTTCAGAGGCCAGTACTACCAGGATGTTTTTGGTAAGGACACGTCTAAAATCAGAGCTACAGGAATTTTAATGATTGCTGGTCACTGGAGATATTTAGAGAGCTTAATTTATTTAATTGATGCCGTTAAATTGAGAGAGAATACCACTCAATAAGGGAATTGTGGTGTTAGCTTACTATGAACATGCTCAGTACTTGGAGAAATAATTCACATTGTGCTGACTAATAACAGTGCTTTGAATTGGCATGTCTTAGTATTATTTTTATTGTTTTCTTGGAAATAATGAAAACAAAGTTCAAGAAATGCAGCTTCTGTAATCAGTGAACATTCTGTGACCTTGAAGGGTCCTAGAAAGTGGGGGAATTTAAAAAAAAAAGTTCCTCTGATTGTTCCTAGATTTGTAATGCTCAAAAATAAGACCTGTAATACTCTTACTTTTTTTGCCTGTCACTTCACCAGCTTTTATTTTTTGCATTATTGCATTACATGTACTTGTTCTTTACCTTCCATCTGAAGGCATGTTCTTTTACCTTTTTCTGTGGTTGACTTTGCAGAGCGAGCTTAGTAACTTTGCTCGAAGCTCTACACTCTT
>NW_010516270.1:14999-32240 GCF_000687285.1 Phaethon lepturus
TCAATCCTAAGTTTCAAACAATGTTCCAGCCGTGTAACTTGAAGGGAGCACTGCAGCTCATTGAAGATTTTCATGCCCAAGTCCAAGTTGACTGGAGCCCTCGCAAAGCTGTGAAGAAGAGTGGTATGTATTTGAAGGGACAAGAGATTGGAAATCATTTACAGGGGGAGTTATTTCATGCTATGCACCCTCCAGATGAGGTATCGTTCAGACTGCTTTATTTTTTTAATGTTGCGAGGTATTTTTAGATAAAACCATCCACTTAATTGACTGCCTTTTTTTCTTTTTAAACTGACAACATAGTAAAGCATGATATACGAGCTGTTGACTTTTGTTTGACATAATTCTGCCGTTTATTGTTCTGCAGATGATGTTTTGAGCTGCAGAAATTCAAGAAACTATGAAAGTGGAAATAATTGTTCCAAATGTGTTGGTTAACACACATCAAGGAGATACTCCCTTCATAGGAGTATTTTAGTTAAAAAAAAAAAAAACCAAACAAAAACAAAAACCTCCAAACTGTTGGTTTCAAATATTTGGTTTGTGATTTTTCTGCTACCTAGAGAGTGAACTCACTTGAAATCAATAGCTTTTTACAAGTGCTTTTTCATTATAGAGCAAAAGAAAGGATGGAAAGGGAAAGTAATTTTACCTTTTGCTGCTGTAAACTTCAGGGAAAAAACTAGGAAATATGCAAATTCTAAAAACCAGGGAAAAAGTCTCTCTTTTTGCAGGGAAGGGAGTAAATGACACAGTGTTTTCAAGAAGTCACTTGCAAAAAACATTATTTGTCCGTATATATGTCTGTCCTTATCTGTTAATTCTTTTCACAGCCAATGAATTTCCATGTTTGCCAAAGCAAGTGGCATGGATTTTGGCAACAAAGAGAGTCTTTATGTATCCAGAGTTACTGCCAATATGTTCCTTGAAAGCAAATCCTCCCCGGGACAAGATTATCTTCACCAAGGCAGAGGACAAGTAGGTGCTTAGAAGTTTTGAATAAAAAGCATAAAAATGAGACTTCTTTGTTACGGAGAATTTCTAGGGCACACACTTTTGGGATATCTGTTTATTGTGCAACAGCACATCCAAATAGCAGTCTGCCATACTGTCTAAAAGACTTTATATTTTTTTTTTTCCCCTCTACCCTCTTTCTTCCTCCTCTAGTTTATTAGCTTTAGGTTTGAAACATTTTGAAGGGACAGAGTTTCCAAAGCCTTTGATCAGCAAGTATCTCTTGCCAACAAAAACTGCCCACCAGCTTACAGTACGAATCAAGAATCTCAATATGAATCGAGCTCCTGATAATATCATCAGAGTAAGTGATGCATTCAGATTGTGGTTTGGTGTGTTTCAGGTTTGTCTGTCTGGTGTTTGTTACACAATAAGAGACATGCTGTTTGATCCAAGGACCTTTTTGTATATGTGCTGACACTTTCTTAAAAGAAAATGTCATCCTTTCATTAGCAATGAGGATTTCTTTAAAAAGACCTTATCCTCTGTACTTCGCAAGTACTTGTGTTACAATTTTGTCTCTTTAGAGCCCAGCACTTGCAGACAGTCCTAATACAACTGTGGCTTCAGTAATCCTGACAAATTTGTACAAACAAACTTTGAGTAGTGAAGCTTAAACAAAAATGCTGTCTCCAGTCAGGCTGAGGGTCTAGCTGGCCAAATCTCCTGTCCCATAAGCGAAGGGCCACTGCTGAAGAGAGAATAAGAACCAGAAACACTTAAAGCAAATATGCCTGTGTATCTGCTACAACTTCATGCTTTCTTTCGAGAGAAACCAAGATGGCAGTGAGCTCTAGTTCAGCCTTTATTATTCTGTTTTAATGTTTCTGTGGGTAGTACCTTATTAAAGTAGTAGTGGTGAGAATTGCTTATTTCACATGAAGACTTTTACAGGGCACAGTTGTTATCCTACATCCCAGCAGTTATTTGAACACCACAGTCATCTTGTCTTGCATTCTCTCCTGTCTCCACATAGTACTATAAAAAGACAAAACAGTTGCCCGCACTGTTCAAGTGCTGTGAGGAAATCCAGCCTAATGAGTGGAAACCACCTGTGGAGAGAGAAGAGCATCGTTTGCCATTTTGGCTAAAGGTAGTTTCTGCTATTCTTTGTCCAGCATAGGGGTTTTTGTTGCTGTTTCATTGATTTCTTTTGGGTTTTTCTTTGTGGGGTTTTTTTTTTCTTTCTTTTTCTATACAGCCTAGGCCCAGAGTGAGTTGTCTGGTTAGCCTACAGCTCTGAAGTCAAAAGGTAGTCTGATTGTATTGCACGGGGACCCGCGTTCTCCTGAGTCTAGCTAGTAAACGTGGCAAGAACAGTACTTAGCAACCCGAAGTACTATACTCTACTCTTGGTGCTTCTCTGCCCAACTGCAGTACATGATTGAAGTTACCATAGACATAGTGTTTGTTGTCACATCCTTGTTTTGCTACATGGGTGTATTTCTAATGGCTGTGATTTGATGTGTTGTTTTTGTTATTTGGCTTTGTTAATTTGTTAATCAACATAGTCTGACCCTTGCCTTACGGTTAGCAGTGTTTCCATCTTTCCCACTGTATATAACAGCCATGAAAGAGGGTGTGTTCTTCCCCCTTAAAAACTCACCTTCTAAGACGAAAGAAGAAAACCAGTTGTCTTAATTGCCTGTATTTCATTGCTACAGTGAAGCTCCTTCCCACAAAATTATGATTTACTAAAGGAACCTTTATAAAGCAATTCAGTTCTGTTGTTTCTTTCAGGATCTCAGATTCTTTTGAAGGCTTTGGAGTAAAACTCGTGAATATAAAGTAATATACAGTAAACATAACGTAATATACAGTAGTATAAAGTAAATAAAAGATGCTTTAGTTTTAGAAGCAAGTTGCTGTCTGTCGCCTGCGTTGCTGTTTGCAGGTGATAATAGAGGAACAGCCTATGGACTGGACTAATAAACTCTTGTTCCCTTTAGGCAAGCTTGCCCTCCATTCAGGGGGAATTGAAGCAATTAGCAGAAGATGCCAGGGAGATGCCGGGTTCACCTGATGCAGAATCTGTCCTTTTGGGGACAGGAAAGGAAACTTCAGACACAGAATATGACAAAAAATACCCTCTACTCATGCCAAAGGGGCTAGTACTGACCTTAAAACCCCTTGCCAATCGATTCTCTAGGAGAGCATGGAGGAGGCAGAGGTCTTCTGCTCTGAAGCCTGTCCTCATTCGACCGAGTCCTTGTCTGCAGCCCAGTTCCAACACTATTAACATCCAGAAAACTGTGAAGTTGTCCCAGTCAGAAGCTCCTCCCAGCAAAGTTATGGTTCAGATTCCTCGGCTAATTCAGCCAGCTACAGTTATGCAGGCTGTGCCGGGAGTGCAGCCTTTGAGTGTTCCAGCAGTGGTAGGAAGTGGGGATGGCTTGGAATTTCAGAATGTGCTCTCCACTTTGCATTCGGACTCCAGACAAGCTTTCTCGGCTGCTGTACCACCAGCTCTAGTGTCCTCAAATCCAGTGACTTTTCAGCCAAAACTGATGTTGCCAGCTTTGGCCGGAGCAAAAATACGTAAGCCTTGTGTTCGTAAGGGATACCAAAAGAAAAAAGGGACAAAATCTGCCCCACTGATAAAGACTTCACCTTTGATTCAGCCACCTCCTGTCATCCTTACTGTACCTGCTACCACAGTGAAAGTGGTTAATATAGGCAACGGTTGCAATATGATTCAGCCCATAAATACAACAGTTGGTAGAGGCACTCAGGCTATTCCAGTTACAACCTTGTTGGTAAATCCATCCACTTTCTCGTGTCCCTTAAATCAGCCTCTAGTAACTTCTTCAATCCCTTCATTGATAGTCTCTCCTAACCCTGTTGGTCTTTCTGCATCATCTGTTGGTGAAAATGAAGAACAGCTGAATCTGGTTCCTCCCTGCCCTGCTGGAAACAACAAAAATACCTATCCCACAGTGGAGCCCAAGGTTGAACCCCCAGAGTTGTACGTTTCATGCTCTGCTCTATCCCCCAAGAAGGAGTGTAGGACAAATCCTGCTGCTTCAAATAATGGCAGTCAGGAAAAGGTAAATAAGAGTGACTGCTGTAGCTGGACAGTGGTAGAAGGAGAAGAGAACACTTCAGAGCCATTGTCTGTGGACCTTTTGCCTCATTTGGAAGATCCAGATGAAATGGTGAAAATTGAGCCTGAAGATTCAAATGACGCTACCAAGGAAGTAAATCCAGTACAGAAGAGGGATCTCTTATGTGGTGAAGTGAAGGAGCAATTCATGCTGGATCTTGGCCAGGAGCTGAACATGGAGGCTGCATGTTCATATTCAAATGACCTGAAAGAAATTAAAAAGGAGCATACTTTGTGTGACGAGAAGGGAGAAGAAGAGCGACAGGCTTTGCAGTCATCTCCCTGTGGTGAACAGCAGATGGATGCAGGTGGTGTTGCTGGACCACAAGTAAACAGTGAGTCTCCAAAGAATCTTTCGTACACAGCAGATGTTGAGGCAGAATTTAGTAGTCCACTAGGGAGACCAGAGGATTCGTCCAGCATAGATGGCCAGTCTGTTGGGACACCAGCTGGCCCTGAAGCTGGAGGAGAGCGAGAAGGACAAGAAGAGGAGGAAGAAGATGACTTTGATGATTTTACACAAGATGAGGATGAAGAAATGTCATCAGCTTCAGAAGAATCTATTCTTTCAGTGCCAGAACTTCAGGTAAAAGCAAACAAAACTTAATGACAAATATTGGTGTCCTGGAACACCCTAGTGGAGTTGGGGCAAATCACAATTTGAATCCAATTGGAAAGCTGGGCTAACTATAATAATAGCGTGGTATTGTGCTGTTTTAGAGAGAAATTAGATGCCACATTTTTCTGAGAAGATTTTTGAGTCCGAGCTAAAGGAATATCTTGCAAATATGCAGATTTAAATTCTGCTGAGTTGTAAGGACTTTCTCAGCTGAGGCTCTTCTTTAATAAGAAGTACTTTAAGTGAAAATTGTTTTTTGGGTCACAATTCCAGCAAGCCTTTAAGAACTAAGATGATCATTAAGGAATCCCGTCTAACTTAAGGCTTTTATAAGTGGCAGATTCTGAAATGTAATTTTGTGTGTGGTATAAAAACAGGCAGTTCTGGTTGTTGAATTCTGTTGGTCAGATGTTGATGTGTGAAATTAGATGTTAGAATTATGATGGAGTGAGCTAGTTGCTGAATGACACTAAAGCAAACACTAAAAGAAAACACTGTGAGGGTGGTGTGTGTTTTTTTTTTTTTGCTTTCTAAGGAGACAATGGAAAAACTTACTTGGCTTGCAACAGAGAGACGTTTAAGTCAAGAAGGAGATTCTGAAGAAGAGAATTCCCAAGAAGAGAACTCTGAGCCTGAGGAAGAGGAGGAGGAGGAAGGGGAAGGAATAGAAAGTTTACAGAAAGATGATGAAATATGTGGAGATATATCAGAGGAACCTAAATCTGCCTTCACATTGACAAAGACGGCCCCGCAGGTGGAAGCCCACAGAATGCCAGCAGGTAAGTTCTCTCGGTTTCTTTTGACAGAGGACAGGGGGAAATAGAGCTGCTCCTGCATTAAAAGCAAAACTATGGGGAAACTGAATCTGGGTTTAATTTCACTTAGCATATATGAGCTTAGTGATACTTTCCATCTGGAAATTAAATTTTGCAGCACAGTCACAATTCTGTAAAAACACTTCTTGCCATAGAAGCCTTTGTGCACGTGAATTTAGTGTCTTTAGTCCATTGTAATGCATTTATGCTTCAAAAAGTTGTGGACGTAAGGTTTGTGGTTTCTGTCAGCTAGTACTCGATTTCTACATAAGAACAATATTAAATAGTCAAATCTTTGCTAAACTGAACTTTGTGTTATAAGGTCACGTTGGGGAAAAATAAATGAAACTAAGTAATACCTTGGCAGAATATGGCAAGAGGTAGATGAATTTGAACTGTGAACTTCAAGGAGGTGGACCTCAGCCCATTAGACCAACAGATTCCTAATCTAAAGACACAAAAATCTCAATGTAGCAACTCTTAGTACACTATTTCATTCCCTACTGTGTGACACCAGTTATTTATGATGTTAACTCTATTAATGTAAATACTAAGCTAAAAGAATAATTTGCAAGCGTTACAGCAAGCTCTGATGTTCATGTCGTATCCCTGTTCACCCACTACGACTCTTTTTGCCCCTGGTATGCAGTAGATGTATCTATAAGTTCTTAGTAGATTGCTAGCTGAGTAACAGGGTTTGTTGCTGAGAGACTCCAGAGACTCTTTCCATGAGATGCCAGAAAAAATACCCCAGACAATTTAAAACTTGTTAGCTAGCCTGACTAATGAAAAGTATATTGCTCATACACTTACAGGAGAGCAAAACCACTTAACTCATCACGAACTCTGAAAACCTACTTTTGTATTGCAATATTGATCTAGAAGAGTAGTTTGTGTGCCAGCCCAGGGAGCGTATGAAACTGTACAACTTGCTTTGTGCTTCTTTGCAGGAGAAAACATGAAAGCCCCTGGGAAGAGCAGGAGTTCCCACAGAGCCAGAAATAAGAGGGGACGGGCTCGTGCTAGCAAAGATACATCTAAGCTGCTCCTCTTGTATGATGAAGACATCCTAGAGAGAGATCCCCTGCGGGAACAGAAAGATTTGGCATTTGCACAAGCCTATCTAACCAGGGTAAGCCAGACCAGTGTGTAACCCAGAAATACGAACATCGGACACTTTGAGTCCTCTAATACAGTTCAGGCCTGAGCCACGTAACTGCCAGTTCTAATTGTGTAGTGGATCTGGTTGGGATGGAGTTACCTTTCTTCTTAGCACTCCATATGGTGGTCCTTTACTTATAAAACTGTCTTTATCTCAACCTTGAGTTTTCTTGCTTTTGCTCTTCCTCTTCCCTCCCCTGTCCTGCCTGGGGGAGGTGGGGAGGGAGGGAGTGGCTGTGGGCGTGCTTCGTTGCTGGCTGCAGTCAATCCACACCACCAGGCCTCTCTTAACGTCAGAATTTCATAATCTTGGATTTGCTTCCCTTCTCTCTTGAGTAGTTCAAATTTATCTTTAAGGAAGAGACTTGGTTGGCTCAACAAAACTGTGTAAATTCTGAGTAGCAAGAGATTAAAGATTACTAAATTAACCTGTTTTCTTCCTGGATGTTCCATAGTCCTGCAAAGGTCTGTTGCTCTTTCCAGGTGCGTGAAGCCTTGCAGCACGTTCCTGGAAAGTATGAAGACTTTCTTCGCGTTATCTATGAGTTTGAGATTAGCACGGACAAGCGAACAGCTGTGGATCTGTATTCGACTTTACAGAAACTGTTGCATGACTGGCCACAGTTGCTCACAGATTTTGCTGCCTTTCTTTTACCAGAACAAGCTTTGGAGTGTGGACTGGTAGGTAGAATGAAAGCAGGAGACCAAATTTTAAGCGGACCATGTGAATGCTTGTGGGAGTGAAAGAATAAGGAATTCTTCCTAGGGCAAGAAAGGTAGAGAGTTGGTAAATGATTTTCTTACCTTGCTGTTTCATTAAACAGAATTGAAAAATCTAGTGTTTGTTTTAAGGCTCATACTAAGTATCACTGTGGAGAATCAGCCTTTCCCAGTTACTTTGCAGAACCTGACTGCAGAGACAATGTGCAGATACAGCAAGTGGAATGGTTCTCTTGTCTCACAAATCAGCCTTCCACTTTGCAAGGTAGAGGCTTTCACCTGTGACATTCTTTCTGGATTTTCCTATCTTACCTGCATATGGTTGAAGCAAAACTTTATAGGGCAGTAAGTATTGATTATACAAAGTCTTGTTTCTCTTCCTTCACATCTTCCCAGTTTTGCAATGGGTGTCAATACAAATGGAAAACAAATAGCAAGACAGGCATTTTATAGCTTGCTTAAGCCAACTAGAGATGCTTGGAAATATATTTTTGAACATGAGGGGTGAATCTTTTTCTTTTGGTCAGTTTGAAGAGCAGCAAGCATTTGAAAAAAGCCGGAAGTTTCTCAGGCAGCTGGAGATTTGTTTTGCTGAAAATCCTGCCCACCATCAGAAGATCATCAAAGTTCTGCAGAGTTGTGCAGACTGCCTTCCCCAGGAGATTGCAGAGGTAATCAGACATCCAGGTATCTCCTTTTGCTCAAAAACCCTGAGAATGCAGTCAGCTAGCCTGCTTCCCTGTTCCCATGTGCTGCTCTTTGAGACTACAAGAGTTTAGCAGGTGTGATCTCCCTCTGGGAGGTGTGGTAGAAAATTGAAGCTGCCTCTTCAAGAGGCTTTATAATTAACTAGCCTGTGTGAGTCTCCTCTCTCCTACCTCCACCTTGCTTTTATCACTTTGCAGGTGAAATTTTAGCTTAGTGCCTCCTAGATAGTCTGCCTAGAATTTTGGAGCGCTATTTCCATGCTAATTTGATAGCTGGATGTGGAATGATCTCAGAATATTCCTGAAGTAGTACCAGTGCAAGCATAAACTTCCATGTTGAAGGTCTAATAAGCCTTCATGTTCTACTTGCTTTGAGAAATCCTTCTGAGAAGAATGTGACGACATGGAATGAAATACTCATTTTTCTCTGGATTTCTCTCTCTCAGCTGAAGACCCAAGTGTGGCAACTGCTGAAAGGACATGACCACTTGCAGGATGAGTTCTCCATTTTCTTTGATCACTTACGGCCCTCAGCCAGCCGCATGGGAGATTTTGAGGAGATCAACTGGACAGAAGAGAAGGAATATGAGGTGGAGCAATCTTTCCCTCAAGACCAGAAAAGATAAAAGCAGAGATACTGGACATGTTTGAACTTGAAAGATTCAAATTTCCTGAGTGAGGAAAGCAGCAGGGTGGGATAGCTGTTGGTGGACTGAAGCAAACTTTACAAATTTTTTTATGGTATTTGCGTCTCTTCTAACATAATTGAACTTGTGATGGCCTGGAACTGAGCTCAATATTCAGAAATTCATGGGGAAAATTAAATTTGGTCTGCTGAAGAGCTATCATGATAGAGTAGGTTTTGTGTGTTTCTTTTCTTGTAGTTTGATGGGTTTGAAGAGGTGTCTTTGCCAGATGTGGAAGAGGAGGATGAACCAGCCAAGATGCATGCAGCCTCAAAAAACAAGAAGCGGAAAGAGATTGGAAGCCAGAACAATGACAAGGTGGGCCTGGGCTATCTCACTAGACTACATATTTGGACTGTGAGCAAATGCATGCCCATGAGGATAAATGTGTCTTAGAGAGACATGACAACGGCTTAAAAAGATTTGAAGAAGGGGGATTGAAATGTTTCCATTGTGCTTTGTGTGCCAGCAGTGTAATTACTTTAGTTTTCTGAGTGTGCACAGGAGTGCCACTCAGCCCTTCCTGGCTCACTCTGGGGTTAACCTTCCCCTGACTGTCATCTTGTGTACCATGCACGTTTGTCAGCTGGAGTATGTCTGTTTCCAGGAGGTCGAGTGGGTAGATGGGATGAAGGAATGTTCATGTTCCTGCCATGAAGGGAGTAGCGATCTCAAGCTAAAGAAAAGCAAAAGGAGGACCTGCAGCCATTGTAGTAGTAAGGTTAGTTGATAGGCCAAGTCATTGGAGTGGTGAGTGGAAAGTAGAGCCCTGCTGAGAGTGTCCCCCTGTTGTGATGATGTGTCCAGCCTTGGACCTCATGTCTCCAAAACAATGTGTTGAGGAAGAAAGTAAATCGAAAGATGACCAGTAGTGTCTCCATCCTTTGGAGCTCTGACTGTGTGACCTGGCGTTGCCCTGTCTATCTCCTGCTCACTTTCTACTGCCCCTCCTTGCTGTGCTCAGTAGTGTTAATTTTGGTATTCTTTTGAGTTAAGAATAAGCTTTCTTAGTGGAAGATGCTTGTGTGGCCACTATGTGAAAAGAACTGTGCTTGTTCGTAAGAACAGAAAAGATTCAGCTTTCTAAGTGCAAACATATTGCCAGACTGAAGCCTTTGTTAAGGTCAAGGAATACTTCGGAAGCAAAGGCCGAAGTGTTAGGTTCGGATTGATATACCACATCTGTAGTTATATGCCTATGTATTGATTTGCAGGTGTGTGAAAACAAATTTTATAAAAGTAAAGACTCCCAAGAGCTGACTGCAAGCCTTGTTCAACAAGAATCAAGTCCTCAACCTGAAGGGAAGGATTGTGGAATCGCTAAGGAACTTGCAGAAGAAAGCCTGGAGAACAGAGATGAGGGAGAGGATGTCCAGAGCAGAACAAAAGCCATTTCTAGGAAAGTGGACTCTCTGGCCTCAGGTGTGTGAAAGTCTTGTGTAGAGACAGGTATATCATTCATCTCTGAACTGGTTCACACAAATGAAAATAGGTATAGGACTTTCTGATGCAAACTTATTGAGATAATGAGAACATCTAATAATCTCTTTTCTTTTTTTTCCCCCTTGTGTTCATCCACTCTGGATGCTCTAAACATGCATATATCCAGAGCATTCCCTAGAAAAAAAACTTTCCTGACTAGAGAAATATTCTCCGCTTTTCAGAACGATTAGTCCATTTAAGCTTCTCTTGCTAGCATACTAATCCAATGCCCAGTATTACCAGTCAATGATTTCTTTCCAGTTTTTGGAGTAATTAAAAAAATCACGCATCTCTGTAATATTTCTTTAAATGATCTCCTTCATGTTATGTGTTTCTCCTTCAGTCTGGTACAGACAAGGGGAAACGTGATTATTGCAGGATAAACAACCTTTATACAGCAGTTGGTTGTAGTAACGTACAATGGTGAAGAAAATTGACTGCAAAGTGCTTTCTTTGAAGCACAGGATGGGTAAACCGCAGATAGAATTATAAAGCTGCTCTCAAACTGTGTTCTCATTTACAGCATTATGCTCTAGAATAATTAAAAAAAAAAATCTTTTAAAAGTAAATCTCTTGATAAATAAATTAATAAAGCCTCCAGAAGTTTTTTTGTACAGCTAGTCTAAACTTGTTTGGGTTTCTTATCAGGATCTCACCTGGAAGGAAAGATTGTCTCTGGCAGACACGCATCTTCTGAAAAAGCTGCACTGCCTGATAAAGAAGCTGGTGTCAGTGCTGTTGTGAATACTGCAAAGGACAGTGACTCTTCTATCACTGGCCCCAGATGGACGCATCTACAAAAAGCTACTCTAAAACTACCTCAGGAAACCAAAGACTGCCCTTGCACTGTGGGAAATGAGAGTGAGGGACTAAACCAGCAATATCAAGGAAATGCAGATGCTTCCCTTGGGCTAAGCAGAGATCTGCTGCTCTCTTCTCGTTCTACTACAGTAAAAGGTTTAACAGGACCTAGTTCCTCTTCTGGAAAGAGTTCATGTCAGACTGAAGGGCTTCATTCTGATGCATCAGATAAGCTCGCTGTCTTTGGTCATGCTTCAAAATTAGGTGTGAAGGAATTTGAGGGATCACCTTTGCCTCTGGAAGGAAAACCTGAAGTAAAGCAGGGTTGGATAACACCAGGTAGAAAACCAACACTGGGTAAGAGCTGCAGCTCACAGTCCCCTGATAATCGCATTTTGGAAGCAGATGATACAGGCTGCACTGGAAATTTTCCCGAGAGCAAATTAAAGTCAAATGCAAACAACTGCTTCCAGGTGCATCAGCATTCTGAGCAGCTAGAATGTGGAGTGGTTACTACCTCCCTGGGGCAAAAGGAAGAGGAGCAGCAACAGCAGCGAGTCACAGAAGCAACTGTGTGTGCTAAGAACAGCAAAGTCAGCTCGACGGGAGAGAAGGTTGTCCTCTGGACTAGGTATGTCTGCCTGAACACCATCTTACAGCCTTCGTGCATTCAGTATTTGGCTCCAGCTTTCGTATTACAGAGTATCCTTTATTTTCTTTTTGTATTCCCATTTCCTAATGTCTTTTGCCTCCTGCCTTTGAATAGTCCTGCTTTGTTTCCTCTAACCACAGTCAATCATAGCTGCCATCTTGGTCCTATGTGAAATGCTGTCTGCTTGTGGCAGTGTAGTTATTGTAGTACTTCAGACTGGAAAAGAACTTTTTTTTTTTGCTTTCAAAAGGCTTAAAAATAGGCTAAATGCAGCTCTGCTTAGAGATACATCTTGTGAATGGTGGTGGTAGTAATAAAGTAACAAGGCTGCTGGACTTGCTCCGTGACTGTCACCCTTACCTGGGAACAGGCCTCGGGCTTGTGGTGATTGAAGTGTGTCAGCGCTTGGTTTTGGCTGCGTTGTAACTACTGTGTACTGTTCTGCAGGGAGGCTGACAGAGTCATCCTTACCACCTGTCAGGAGAGAGGAGCCCACCTGGAAACCTTCCATGCCATCTCGCAGAAACTGGGCAACAAGACTGCTAGCGAGGTGAGGAGTTGGTGTGGAAAAGCTTGCGTCTGCTAGAGTGAATGGGGAAGGGGGGCGGAAAGGAAGGAAAGGTAGAGGTTTGCTGTCATCTTAGTCTCACAGACTTAACTTCAATTTGATCTGCATCAGAGAAGAGTCATCCCAATAGCAAATTAAAAATCCCAAACAAACCTGTATCTGTTCTGGTGGAGCCAAAAATTGTGACTGCCGTGGTCCTTTTTACATTACCATCAATATTCTAGCCTCATATTTGGTACCAGAATTCTTGCAGCGACTGCTACTTGGTCTTCCAGCCTTCTACTTAAATACAAGTAATCTCTCTAGTTTTGTCTCTTAACCTTCCCCACATCGCTGCCTTTACCTGCAAGTCAGTAGAATCGAACTGCTCTTCCAAAGAAGACAGAACAACTTGGGGCTCTTCCATTTCTCCTTCCCTTTATGATTGAATCTTATGTAAAATGTGATTTTAACATAAAAGGACAAACACCCCGAGCTTTGCAATAATGCAATTTCCATTTCGTACCACCTTTTACATGACTGGTCATCTTTGATTTCCCTTGTTCTTCAGGTATCCCACAGGTTCAGAGAACTGATGAAGCTGTTTCATACATCCTGTGACGGGAGCTCTGAAGATGAGGAGGATGCAACTAGTACCAGTAACACAGACCAGTTGTCAGATAAAGATCTTCTGCTTTCTGAGGAAGAACCTGATGACTAAGATTTTTCTGGCTCGATAAGCAACTGACTGAATCAGAAGGAGAGTTGTTTGCCAGTTTGCTGCTAGGCAGGTGCTGTGGATAAAGGAAAAATATTTGCACAGGTACTTAAGATAGCACCTTTTTTTTGTGTTCACTGTCCTGCTACACTTCTGACAAGCCGCACTTCTCAATCTGTACCAAACTAAAGGAATGATGAAAGCTGTTCGGGTGATAACTTCCTCTAAAACCTATATGGGGAGCTTCAACAATGACAGAAGTGATGCTTGTGGACACTGACCTCAATCCCTGGTGAAGACTGGGCCACCAGGCTTTGAAAAGAACATGTAAATATTGTATCATAAGATGTCTGTCTTGTTGTGGAACAAACACATGATTACTTTTTGGTTAAGTTTTCCCCTTGTGTTGATTGTATGTGGGAAAGTTACAATCTGAATTCTGTATTTATTGTGTGGTCTCATTCTAACAAGCAGAGCAAATTAATTTTGCAAAGTTTAAAAAAAAAAAAAAACACAACCCAAAAACCCCAAAAAGCAAAACAGAAACCACAACACAAAAACAGATGCAAAAATGCAGCTCTCCTCCTTTATGACACCATTGCAAGTAGCTGGACAACTTCAGCCAGCCTTTCTAATACGATTTTGCTGAAATGAAAAGAAAGCAGCAGTTGAGCCACCTTTAAAGCCATTTCCTTTATTCTGAAAGTGATCTTAAAGGTATTTTTACTTCCACTATCTCTAGTAATAAAGATGAGTTAGTCTGAATCTGCTTCATCTTCAGATTCATGTGCTTCAAACCCTGTTTCATAGCACTGTGACAGAGTTCTTAGCTCCTGTAAGGCCTCCTGGAAGTCATCCTGTTCAACTCCTGCAGAGAAGAAGCTGGCCCATCGCCGTATATTCAACTTCTGTAGATCCTTGTATAAGTTGTAGAGGAGCATGTGCAGAACCGGTGAAGACTGCAGGGCTGCTAGTACAGGGATGCTTTCAACAGCTGCAGGGAAAAACATCTTTGTTTAAATATACCAATCAAAATTGGTTCCCCAACCCTATTCTTTACAAGCAGTTGCTTTACTTGAACTCAGTGTAGCATAAGAGTTGCTTAACACTCATAGTTTTTGCCCTATGCTCAAAAGTTTTGTGTGTTTTTTTTTAATCCTTCTCTGTTAGACCCTACTGCCCCTGATATGATCTCTTTCTGTTGCAAAGTAAGTTTAAAGGGGCACTTGTTACCTGCTGGGGAATAACTGGGAGGTTTGTCCAGGAGGAAGCCTTGTCTGGTCAGAAGAGGAGAAAAGAACTGGGGGTATGGAGGTACGGTGTTACATGGCTGCTTGAGCACATGGGATGTGCTGTGAGGAAAAAGGTGAATAAAGTTATCCAAAACTTCTTCTACCTTCAGTTTACAGTTAGTGTTCCCTGTTCTTGGGGGAAAAAAAAAAAAAAAAACAACAAAAAAACAAACCACTGCTACCAACCTGAATGCCCCAGGAAACACAGTGTGTAAGTAATGCTGCAGAATCTGCTCAGTGCTCTCACAAGCATGGAGTGGAGAAGTGGGCTGCTTTCCTGGACAGCTGCTGCAAAGAAAACCAATTCATGGTTTTCCAAGGGACTTGACTGAAAATGTCACTGACTCAGCTGCTTTTTGGCTGTTTTGCTATAGAAGTAGCATGTCTAGATCACTAGACTTTTTTTTCCATTCAGCTGACTCTCCTACCACAAGACTGTGAATGACTTGTAAGAAAGCATTGCTGTTGAGAGTGCCAGGGTTCTGAAGGGAAAAGCGCAGTTCAAACGCTGATTACCTGATGTGACTTTCTTTGCCAATTCCTCGTAGCACAACAGACTGAGCAAAACAGCAGCTGACCTTTTGCTCCCTACATGAAGACAGAAGCTTCCAGGGCACGTCCTGCTGATAGGCACATAAAGTATCAGGAAGAGAGCAGTCGTGCGGGGCAGGAAAGGGAACAGAAGCCCACGCAGCCACAACCTACAAGTCAGAGAGGGGGTGACAAATCACGATCTAGAACGCTCCCCATGTCCTTATGTGCCTACATATGGCTGTGAAGTAGAACACCAGCTCTTGCCTACAGCAGTAGTTCAGGTAGAGCTGAAAGGAGCAGAGGTTGCTGTTCTATCATCTCTCTTACCTTTCTCCCAGAGAAGTTAAGTGTTTCAGCAAGGTGCATCATAGAGCCCTGAGAGGAACAGAGCCGGTAAGGAGCAGTCAGGGTATCGAGCACTGCTGCCAAAATTGCGCTACTGTGGTAGTTAAGTGATGCCTATGGAGGGAGACAAATGGAAGAGTTACAGGACAAGTTAAATTCATCTGTTCCTTAACCAACGTTTCTATGTTTAACTTAAGCATAATCTAAATTGGGCTTTCGGTGCTTAACAGTTATTTCAGGTTTTGGATAAGCAAGTCAGCTGTTTGCTAACAAGTGAGGTGTTGCCAGTTTTCTTGTCAGCAGCTTCTTAGTGCTCAGACAAGGCTGGAGTTACATACTCCACGTGTGAATAATGCAGTAAAGCATTTTTTTTCAGTGCCTTCAAAACTGAAGGCAGTACACCAACTGAAAGACCACAAAAAAGGAAATGTGTTAGTTTTTAAGAGTATGAAAAAAAACATGGGAATTAGGAGTTGGCAGTTAAGTCTCTGCTAATAGTGAAAAATCAGTAAAAAAAAAAAGTCTTTTCTGCTTAGCAGAACACTATCATGAAAAAACATTGCTAAAGCTACATCGCTGCAGAAAACACTGTTCAGGGTGTGGTAAATCTGAAAAAGCCGAAAGCCAACCAAGGTAGATAAACCACTACACAGTACATACATCATAGTTTATATATGGAAATGTAACAGGAGGTTGTGGCTTGATTCCTAGACTCCCACTGAGCGACAGGGGGCAAAAGAGCGAGCTGTGACTGGAGAGATGGACAATTCCTAGGGCTGTGTTCATCAGCCTGTAAAAATTCTTCTGAAAATCCTGGAGGTAAAAAAAATCCAACCATTAGAATCTCAAAGATGCAAACAAGAAACGGTCTAATCCACACTGGACATGAAAGTGTCACCCGTTCTTGGGGTTTTTTTCTATTTTTTCACTTACTCCTGCATTACTCATAACTGGAGTCAAGCCCCAGGTCAGGATTCCTTTTCCCGAATACTCATCGTAGAGCATTTCTGTCACCTTGGCACCAACTCCAGAGAATCCATTGTGTAGGTCACAAAGGACTTGAAATCCCTGTGTAAAATGATGGCAGCATCTGAGATTCTACTTAAACTTCAAGAGAAAGTTTCTTGAAAGAAAAGGGAGTTTGGACTAAGCTGACAAACCTGCAGATAATCACACTCTTCAACATAGAAGTGCAACCGATCTTCCAACTCCTCTATGCAGCCAGGATCTTGCAGCAGACTTTCACCTTGTCCAAAGGCTTCTAGACAACCACACTCCCTAAGAAAAAAAAGGGTGGGAAGCTTATTCTATGCCTTCTTAATTCTTTCTTGAAGGCAAAACTAAGATCCTGTTCTGGACAGCAGATTCTGAACCAAACCTCTAGGACATACCCATCATGCATATACTGACGGATGACGTAGATGCTCTTGGGATGCAAGTGCACGTTGAGGTAATCGGACCAGACCTGCACACTGCTGCCTGAGTAAACTTCCTGGGAGACAGCGAGTCGCGAAGGGGCAGGAGATGCACCTGGAACGAGATAAATGTGAAGAGCCAAAGTCTTCTAAACTCTGAACATCCCCTTGAATAAAGAAAACAAAAACAGCTTTTAGCCCAGTTTCTTTTTGCTGCTCTTGGACCCATCCTTCTGTAAACAAAGAAATCCTATCCCATAGTTTTCCTGCTCCCCTCGTGCGTGTTCACTGACAACTTGTCCAGCATCAGCCTGCTGTCACGGGGCTTGTTCCACCGTTCTAGAGCTCTTTGATCCCAGTAAATAAACCAAAGCCATCGGGACAGCACGAACTGGACAAAACACAAACGAGTAATGCACAGAAAATGCACACGCACCTTGAACTGAAGTGCTGGAACCTCCCTTTCCGTCAGAGGGAGCGTCTTCCTAAGGAAAAAGCGCGGTGCAGTAGTTTACGTGATGCTTTGTCTCATCCTTCCACGTGTTACGGGGCAGGAAGTTAAAGCAAACGCCACGAGTGAACCAAACCCGCGCGGAGTCTGCGATACAGCCGGCGGCGTCCGGGCAGCGC
>NW_010516271.1:0-842 GCF_000687285.1 Phaethon lepturus
GGCTTGTCGGTGCCCCTCGGTGCTTCCCGGCGCCTTGCCTCTGCTGGGGGGCGAGGCTTTGTCCTGGGGCCCGCAGTCGTGCTGTGAAAAGTTAGCGAGAGCTTTGGCCTGCCGCTGCACAGCCTCGGCCCTCGCCTCACGGGCTTAGTGTACTCTTACCAGTAATCTCTTTGCGACCGTCGCTGCTGGCTCATGAGGAGCCTAGCGATGCCTTTAGTTAACCCCCTGAGCCGTGCACGCCAGAACTTCACCTTTCCGGTATTGCGGATTTTGCTCAAGAAGCAGAAAAAGCCTGGAGGAAAATTTGAAGCTGGATCTCCAGGAGGAGGATTGTCAATAGACTGGCAAAGCTGGGTTTAGCAGAAACAGCATTTAGGTTCTGCTCTGGTTGGTCCTTAAGTTTAGCAGATTTGGTTACTGTATTTTGTGTTAAAATATTAAAGTTTTCCTTGTGTATTGAATAGTATCGGGCATTTGCTGACTGTCTTTTTGTAGTTTTACTCTGTGTGTAAGGTATCTGCCATTATTCTAGGCAGTTTGGAGGAGTGATATAAGGCAATAATGTCCCATTAGAAGTTTGTCAAATGAGTATCACGAGTTGTACCATATAGAGAATTTTTTGGAGAGAAGAAACAATCCTGTGGATTTTAGAAAACCTGTGACAGGCATACTGCTGGTTTATTTTCAGCTAGCTTCCCCAGTCCTAAAAAAAATGAAGCCTTCCACAAAGAAGGAAAATATTTTCCTATCTTTTAGAATTATGTGGGGTTTTATTACCAACTAATTAAATGTGCTTCAGATGCTCACAAAAGAATAGAATAGAATCAAATGTGCTTCATTCC
>NW_010516271.1:873-14609 GCF_000687285.1 Phaethon lepturus
AATTAGTACAAATATAAGGCAAGATGCTGGATCTTAGATTTCCAAAAGTCTTGGAGGTAACAGGTCTTTAACATAGTTTTTCTTCTGTGTGTCTGTTGGGGGTTTTTATTGTTTTTTTTTAACATAGTTTCAACAGAAAGAGGAAGAATTGTCTGCATTTTCGTATCTTGTTTTATTTTTCTTTCACCAGCATTTGCCATCTCGGGTTTAAATAGAGCCGTAGGAGGGAGTACTTGTGGAATTTTTCTGTCACATGTGAAGGATTCCACTTGCATTCAGCAGCTGCTGCAGTTTTACTGCCTCTTCTTGGAGGTCACCAAACCCATGGCAGAGCTGGCATGTCCCCATCTGATTCATGGCAGCGTAAGACATCTTCTTTCAACCCCACCCACCTGCAGAGGTGTTTTAAACTGAGATACAGACTTTGCATTTGAAGCAGCTGATGAATAAATGTGTCCTCTTCTGCTGGCCCTGCTATAACAATGGTTACTTCTGTCGGATGAGTAAAGCAAACGGCCAGAGTCAACAGTATCTTACGGTGAGGTGTAATGTGTTAAAATTTAAACTGTGATTTTTATGGGGGAAAAAAAGAAAAATTTCTAGTTTAAATACTGGTTTATAATGCCCTCCATAGGATGTACGATGTACTGTTGTTCCTACTTCTGTTCTCCGTCTTCCTTACCTGATTTTGTTCTTCAGCACATCTCCTTTCCCCAGGCTGTTACTTTTTCGTACTGCTGTTTCTTTCGTACTTCTCTGTCATTGCCACCTGGGCATATTCTTTACACGTTTCTTCTTGCCTAGACATGTTCTTGCTCTTTAGTGTGAGTTAGGTCACTCCGTTTCCATCAGTGCTCCTGGATGATA
The DNA here is from genome assembly GCF_000687285.1 of Phaethon lepturus. Classification (NCBI taxonomy): domain Eukaryota; kingdom Metazoa; phylum Chordata; class Aves; order Phaethontiformes; family Phaethontidae; genus Phaethon; species Phaethon lepturus. Next base: position 1,741 of record NW_010516271.1, read on the forward strand.
GCAAGGAAGAGCCCAGAGCATGGTAGGGCATTTCTTTTCTTTGGCCCAATTTTCAAAATTGGGGGGGAGGGACTTTTCAGTGATCTTGCTCTTAGCCTCTTTGACAACATATGACTTCAGAATTTTCTAACACTAAATGCTATTAGGGCAGTAAAAAATGCGCTTTTAACCTTGTGTGGATATCCAGCAAAGTTCAAATTATTGTTCAGAAGCACTGGAGCTTTCTATTTAAGCATTTCTAGTATTTCTTCTTCCAGCAAAATAATATGCTTCTTGGGTCTTGTCGTCATAGATTGCATTCCTTTTGCCTTGACTTGAAGCAAGGATGTAACGGTTAGTAAAAATTTTGCTGCCTGCTCTCCCTGAACTCCCATACCGTCACAAAGTGTTAAATGGGAAATTTGAACATCCTTTACAAGAAAAAAAAAAAACCTCTTCACAGTAAGGGGTAGCTATAGTTGGCTGATGGTTCCCAAAATAATTATTTTGTTCTCCTATAACAAAAACACATTGAAGTTACTTTTTGAGATGTGGCCTAAGTGTTTTAAGGCCACAAGAAAAGATGGTGGTGTGGTTGAGGCACAAAATTTGCATTAAGCTTTAGATTCTGGCGCTGGCAAATTCTGCTAGTCATTTAGGATTAAACCTCATAAAGGACTTCGATGCTTGCATGCTTAGTTCTGCCAATTGTCATTCATCATTTAATTATGAATCTTTGAAATGTTTCGCAGTCCAGATAAGATGACTTAACCTGATGGACATGTTGCCTTCTTTCAGCTGAATGTTAACAGAACTACCAAATAGGAAAAAGCGAAGTTTACACAGCATTTTTCACTTACAGCGATTGAGGAATAGTTTAGACTGTGCAGATACGTGTTTTCTAAACATAAATTCTACCAAAGTTAAATAAAGAACCTTTGTAACTTAAAGCCCGAAGCAGATACAACATTTTTCTCTTATGCCAATGGTGGTATGATTTGTGAATGCAACTGTTTTTTATTCTAGGCTATCATGGAAATAGGATAGTTACTGAAATATGTTCAGACTTCAATAAATGTCCTCTCTGTTGCCTAGGAATTATGACTCTTTGATACACAGTGGATTGCACTAAACTGTTGGAAATGATGCGAACCCAACTTTGTAGTCAGCCACAGGAAGCGTTTTTAAATTGCATCTGAAAAGTGTTAACGTTGAAGATCAAGTTGTTTTTTTTTTTTTTAAATTAACACAGCTGATAATTGATCTAAAAAAGGATTATTGTTCTCAATACAGACGCTGTCTTTCAGCGTTCAGGAACTGCATGATCTTTTTCATATCTCCGCATTTTCCTTTTCTCTTTAGCCACAGCTAAAACTGCATTTTGAAAGCTGAAACCTTGATGGTCTGTGTGAAGAGATAAGGAAGAACACGTACCTTTTGAAGGGGAGTGCCGCTTTCTTTAAACTGAGTGCCCAGCTGATAATGCTGTTTGCTTTTGGTAGTCTACTTAGTTCAGATAGGCTTTTCAGCGCTAGATAATCTTCTGAGCAGAGCCAATCCCAATAATTTGTTTAATAAAAAAGGAAAAAAACCTCCATCAAGACCTCAGAGTTCTAGGTTTTGAATCTTCTTGGACATAGGCAAAACCAATTTTGCTTTTCTATTTTTGGAGCTATTTCATGAGTATTCTTCACTCATACAAAGAATTGTGTATGTCTGTCTCCTTTACCGAGTTTGTGAAGGAAAAGTCATTTTGGCAATGAACAGGGAAAGAAGCATCATTCTCAGGCTGTCATGACACAGGAAAGGTAATACTTAAATTACTTTATAATGAGCCTGAAGCAAACAAAGCAACAGATTTGTGCGGTGGGTTTGTTTTCTGTGATGCCAAGTGCAACCAGGGAAGTGGGAAGGTACTGAGCTGTTTGGTCAGGAACATTGCAGCATTCTTCCCCTTGTATCTCCTCAGTAGTATTCTCTGTCTCCCTCCTCCTCACTCGAAGAACTATTAAGCCTTGGGAGATACTCTCAGGGTTGGAAAGATGGATGGGCAAAGGAAGAGGTCCTAGAGCAGGGTCTGGGGCTGGCACGGAGCAGCTCTGGGAAGACTCTGCCTGAGGGAGAGTGATGGTGCAGTGCAGGAGCTGGGGGAGTCCATGCCTGGCTGTCACTGGGTGCCTGCGGGATAGGCTCAGCTGCTCCGGGTCTCTTGCTGGGTCCCATCTCTCACCCCTTCTTCCTTCCTAGCTTCGTGCTTGCTGCTCTGTCCCCATCCTTACTGCAGCCAGTTCCTCTCAGTCACATCCTCTGCTCTATGTCCCTCTCCTCTGCCAGATGCAGTCCACCCTTCTTGCTTAGAAACCACCAAATTAAGGTGTTGTGAAAAACAGATCAGTGTTTCTCTCTCCCTTTGCTAGCTGGAATCAGAATTGCTTAACTGGGGCTTGCTCCCTTCATCAGTAGCTGCAGTATTTCTTCCTTACGAACCAAGGCAGTTGAAGCAAAAACATTTTGAGTATCATGCTGCTGGTCCTGAGTGTCCTTGAAGTGCCACACAGTGACTGGTAAGTGTTGTATACTTGGGGAAACAGAGTTATTGCCATATTTCTATGCAAACACCTAGATTATAACAGATTGTAGATTGTTAAAGATGCAGAATTGGCGGGGGTGGGGACAGGAAGGAAGCATGGTAAGTGTCCTAGTCCCTTCTCTCCCCAAGTGAGAACACTGTCTCACCCTGACCGAGATTTTTTCAAGCTTTTTCATAGAAATCCTCCAAGGATGGCAGTGCAGTAATCTCTGAGGCAGTCTGTTCCAGGGCTTTACTTAACTTGGAAATTATTTTCCTAATGTCTGACCCAAGTTCCCGTTTTTGCAGTTCCTTCTAATTCTATACCCAGTGGAAGAGCAGAACATCTTCTTTTTCTTTCTTTGCAACTACTTTTCTTGTAACAAAGCCGTGTGTCTCTTGCAGGGGATGCGTTGGAAAATGTTCATATTCATCTTGTGGTGCTGGCTTGGTGAGTGGGTCAGACTGGACTGAGCTCTGGCACGAAGAGGTAATGTGTTTTGGGTAGGCATTGCTGAATTAGTGATCTTCACATGATGTATGGTAGTGATTTTTGTGCCAGCATGTGCCAGTCTGCCACTCCCTGTTCCAGAGCAAGCTGCAATTGCTTTGCCATGTGCACACCACGTGTACGATGGGGTGACAGTCTTTTTGTGTTGTGGGGATTTTATGTGTGTATACCCTTTGCAAAAGGCTGATGGTAGTAGCATAAGAGTGTGTTGCTTGAAAGAAAACACAGACCTTCACTGGACCAGCTGTAGTTCGTTCATTTGCCATGAGAACCAGAAGGACCAAATCGCAAAGGGTGCTTTGGCCAATTTCTTTGTGTAAAGTCCTTTAGCTGTTCACTATGATGTGATTGCCCACATGCAAGACATATTTCTGTTTTTCTTACTTCAGGGATGATGCTTTCCTCTAAACCTTTCTCACAGGTCTCAGTCCAGGCTCTTTAACCATTTGATCATAGTCTTGCCACCTTGGAATCACTAGCTTGGCATTTTCTAACCCAGTGCCGAAACCCTGCTGGCTCCGAAATGTCAGCCTGCAGCTCCTTGAGCACAGCCCTGCAGGCCCTGGCAGCCCGTAACTAATTATCTCAATTCACATGGCGAGCCAAAGAAAAGTGCAAGAACTGTTTGAAAATTAAGTACAAAGAGGAGAAAGGAAAAGCAAAGTGAAACTGAAGTAGAATATGACTCACAGACCTGCATGAAACTGAGCCAGGGAGAGGCGGGGTGCCTGCCAGGGTACTGGGGCTGGACTAGTCTCCGGGCACGGCCACGCAGCAAGTGCCTCCCGCAGCCTGGTGCTGCTGCGCTGGGGCTGTGCCGGCGGCGTGGCGCGGGAGGGATGTCTGCGGAGGGAGGCGCGTGCAAGGCAAGGCGACGTGGCTTACGCACTGCATGAGGAGTTGGCTGGTGACGATAAGGCCTTATGAGGGTGATACTTGAATGAGCACCTATGGAGTCTGTGCTGGCTTGACGGAACTCTCACTCCTCACCTTGGTCCATGCCTGTCCGCTCTATAGTGCGGCACCCACCTCAGGACCTTGCAGATTCGCTTGCCGGGCTCCCCTCTCCCGCTGCCAGTACAATTTTTGTGTTGCACTTGCCTTTCCAGGGTGACTTGAAACCCTTACATCAGTTGCAGGAGGGTCTGGGCAAATATATTCTGGAGGAGTTGGACCCAAGAGCTGAGATCTGAGGCAGGAAGAGACCTGCATATAGCAGCTGCCCAGAGAGGAGGTACCAACAGGATTGAAATGCTCTGCATTTGAAGGAAGCTGGTGACATGGAGGATAAAGAGGCAGGCAGACAAGAAGGAACAGGTGGTGAAACCTTCAAGGTAGCTGTTTGATGTGCCATGAAACCCTGGCCTGGATACGTGATGACAGAACCTGCATAAAGCCTGCTAGTATGAAGTGACCATCATGACTGTTCAGACAAATTTGGTCCATCATGAGGAGTTTATAGCAGCAAGTGCTTCATGTCACACACTGCTTTTATCCCTATTTTAGGACATCACAGTTCAATTTATTGTATCATCAAATTGTACTTGTGAAAGGAGCCAGACATGGGCTTTCTGGCCAAAGCTGACCCTGTTTCCCCACTCCACCGCTGACTCCACAACAGTGTTGTTCTCTCAGTTCAAAAGGATCATACTGGCAATTAACTACTGCCTTATAATAATGCTCTTACGTGTAAGAGGTGGCAAGTAGGGTGCTGCCATTGTTATAATAACTGTTCCGTTCAGGTGCATTTTGTGGTGTCTGTGTCTTCCAGTGCCTTTTGGGTTGCAGTTGGGACCCAACATGGCCAAACCTGGTGTTTTCAGAGAAGACTGGGAGCTTGGCCCTGCCCGGCCATCGTTTAAAGGGCTGACCCTTTGTGGTTCCACTGGCAGCTGAACATACCTGGTGACTTGTTGCCACTGAGAGGAGAAGGACCATTCCCCTTTCCTGCTTCCTTCTTCCCTCATCCTCACGGTTTTCTCCCCTTGTCCAGCCCATGCAGTCCTGACCACTTCCCTCTTAAGGGTTGGTTGGTTGGGTTGGGGGGTTTGGGGGGTTGAGGATTTTTTTTTGTTTCTTTTTTGCAATGAGTTAGTTTCAGATGTTTTAGTGACTTAAATCTGCTTGCAGAGCCAGAGCTGACACAAGATAAGCAGAAGGGTGCATGCCGAGGGACAAAGGGAGACTGTTCCAGTGCTGATAAAATGTTAATTGGCCTTCTGGCCTCCTATGAAACTATGTCCTTTGCAGCACAATTCTGGAGGAATAATTAGCACTAATTGTTTGGTCACCCTGTTTTACCCAAAAAAGGGGAAGAGTGGAAGACAGGGAGATGAAAGGGCTGAGTGTTGGCGAAAGGTCTGAAGAGAGAGATGGGTCAACAGGGACTTCAGGCCCCCGGGCTGGGAAGTGATCTGATGGGAAGAGGATTTCAGTGACTGCCCAGAGGAGGGGGAGCAAACCCTCCTTCAGAGCAAGGGAAGTTTCACAGAGAGCTGTAAGAGGTGCCTAGGGCAGGGTTTAACCTCTAATGTGTTTGGCTACTGTCCCCTTTCTCCTCACAAAAGAGCAGGGCCCACCTGCTGTGGAAAATAGTTTGTGGGTCTCTGGCTAAGTACCCCACTCTCTGAAGGTCTCTTCAGCTGCTGCCACATTAGCAGTGTTAAATAAAACACACTCCATTTCTGTGTCCTCTAAGGGCATCAATTTAGACTCCTAGAGCTGCCTCTGTCCCTCTTGCCAGGTTAGCTTCGTTCCCTTTGGGCTTTGTGCAAGTCTGCAAAGAAACAAAGTCAGTGAGTGAAGGAAGGGGAGAGCTGGGCTGGAAATGCCGAGTACAGGGGCACAACCACTTCCCTGCTCCTGCTGGCCACACCGTTTCTGATACAGGCCAGGACACTGTTGGCCTTCTTGGCCACCTGGGCACACTGCTGGCTCATGTTCAGCCAGCTGTCAACCAGCACCCCCAGGTCCCTTTCTGCTGGGCAGCTCTCCAGCCACTCCTCCCCCAGCCTGTAGCGTTGCATGGGGTTGTTGTGACCAAAGTGCAGGACCCTGCACTTGGCCTTGTTGCACCTCATACAGTTGGCCTCTGCCCATCGATCCAGCCTGTCCAGACCCCTCTGCAGAGCCCTCCTGCCCTTCAGCAGATCAACACTCCCACCCAGCTTGGTGTCATCTGCAAACTTTCTGAGGGAGCACTCGATCCCCTCATCCGGGTCATCAATAAAGATATTGAACAAGACCAGCCCCAAAACTGAACCCTGGGGAACACCGCTTGTGACAGGCTGCCAACTGGATTTAGCTTTGTTCACCGCAAATCTCTGGGCTCGGCCATCCAGCCAGTTCTTTACCCAGTTCTTTGTCCTCAGTGGAAGACCCTCTTTAATGTGCCTGCCCCAGCTTATGGCTGTTCTAGTGAGAAATACCAAACCCTTAGTTGTAATGGTGTTTTGTTCCCACTCCAGCTCACTTGAGAGCCTCCCAGTGAACGCTTGTGAGGCTTGCGTGTTTGGTGAATGTAGCGACAGAGCCAGACACAGGTGACTTGACCCAGAGAAGCGAGTTTTCGGCAGTCTGTTGCAGCGTCAGCCTTGCTTAGCCAGGGCTGGTTGCCCATGGGTGTGATGTGGTGCAGCATAAGCTTTGCTCTACACTATGCCGAGGGCTGGGAGGAGAAGGGAGGGCAAAGCACGACATCAGGGCTGTGTATAACATCCAAGGACTTTAAAACTACCTATGAAACTCCCTTTGCTTGGACTGCGCAGTCTGGGGAGCATTCTCGGCTACTCTGAGGCAAACTCTTCTGTCCCGGTCCCTGCTGCACTCCCGTGCAGCATTTCCCCCTGCCCCAAGTCTGTACTCGCTTCATCCGTACAAGTGACAGAGCCCCCTGAACACGCACGTGACGTTGGCTGTCAGCCATCGAGGATGCGGCAAAGTCCTATGGACAAGCGATACCCTAAACGTGACTGCTTAAGATCAAAGGTGAACCATTAAATGGCCAGTGATTCTTAACTGCAGTAGCATGAGTACAGTTAAACCCAAAGAGAGAGGAAAATGAAATAGAAACAGCTACTAAAAATGTCATTGCAAAAACAAGCTAAGGAAATATATGAACATAGCAAAAGGAACTGTCTTTTCATGGCACTGCAAGCTGCCACTTTTGGAAAGCATTGGGAAATGAGCTGTTGGAGGTGGAACGGATAAAACCGAGCTCCCAACCTCCCCTAAGGTGCCCGACCCACTGAATCTTGCTGCTGGCCAGAGGCGGGTGGTGGCATGGCCACCCTAGCTGTGCCCATGTGCTGTGGGTGGCTGGTGTCCGTGCCAAGTGGCATGTCACCTGGCATCAAACCAAGCTGCTAGCAGGTGAGCTGGGCCTCCTTTTCCATGGACAGGGTCACTGATAGGGTCATTCTCTCCTCTGCCCAGCCACAGATTATAAGTGAATTTATAGGAATGCCAGTATATTTGAGGCATCTTGGCTCAATTTGGTCGAGGTTACCTGGGGATACTGGGAAAAAACAGGCAGACAGGCCTCAGGATGATACGAGTCTCTTGCCTTTATGAAATGCAGACTAAAAATGAATCCAGAGCTCAGAAAAGTGGCGAACGGCACTGGCTGCTGCAGGGTGCCAGAGACTGAGCCACGCAGATGCACTCTGTGCCACAGAGGCGCCCGGCACCTTTGCCAGCTGTGACACAGAGCTGGGCATGCAGCACCGGAGGCTATGTCCAGCCAGCACGGGGATGGCCGCCCCGGCACAGATCTTCACCTGGTGGGAAGCTGCTGCTGCTGGTGCTGCCATCTTCCCCTGCTCGCAGCCTGGGCTGCGCTGCTTGCAAGGTGTGGAGGTCTTCCAAGGTCAGATGCCCTGGTGCTGAGAGCAGGGATGCTCAGGTACTTCAGGGGACTTGAGTGTGAAAGTCTTCGCGAACACTCACTTTGCTTTGGATAGACAGAAATGCAAAGGCAAACAAGTGGGCTTTCATAGTCACATGGATCTGGCTTACACATGGGTATAGACTGGTTTCTACTTGTTTGGGTTTTTTTGTGCCAGGTATTTTTCTCCGTAAGAACAAGCCTGTTCATCCTTCCAGCTCTGCTGCTGAGGTTTTCATGCTCTTCGCCTACAGTGCATCCTGCATGGGCATGAATAAGCAGGTATCAGTATGGCGCGCTAGCAGACTCAAAGGATCTGCAGTAAACAGTGAGCACAGTGATCCAAAATCACTTTCCATATCATGTTAGGGCACTGATGCTACCTTGGCTGAACAGGGAGGACTGGGTCAGCTCTAACTTCATGTCTTTTCCGACAGCACTGCCCTCTGGGGCTCACGCCGGGTTTTGTTCGGCGGTCCCTGTGCTCCCTAGTGTGGCAGCCAGCTTTGCGTGGCAGCAGCACAGCCTCCCTGGAGTGAAAAGGAGGATAACAACAACCCCCATCTCCTGCAACCATGCCACTGCAGCCAGATTACTGATTGCCAAAACGAAGTTATCGCTGGCTTAACTGTTTTGCATAAAAGCAGTCCCCCTCCCCATCTTCATAAGACCTGGCTGGGCAGTTCAGACTTAACACAGCTCAGTTTCTCCACAGGGGCACAGCCAGGATGTGGCCAGATTGTAATCAAAAAACTCCCCAAATCCAGGTGGAAGTCATCGCAAAAATCCCCACAGAAACTAAAGAGAACAGCTCTACTTCCACAGCTACCCTTGGGCTATGGGAATGTGGAGCTGAAAAACAGGGCTGGCTTCCCGAGGTGCTTCATCCTCGCTTTCCGAGTAATCCTGTTGATTTTCAGAGTGAAAACAATCTTGTATTCTGCTCCAGGAGGACCAAGCCCAGTAAGGCACATGTGTCCCAAGACAGACTATTCCACAGGAAGCTCTCCTGCTAATTACCTTTGGCTTTCCTCATTTTCTGTATAATTCTACAGGTTTGCCCTACCTTCACTTCTTTGTGATAGATGAAGCTGCCTGCCACTCTGGCCGAATGGTGGCTATTTGGGGCCGGAGCACCTTGATGAAAGGCCTTCTCTTTTGTGTTTCGTTATCTTGGAAAAGGGATTTACCTCCATGCTGTACCCCATGTCCCCATACCTGTCACCCATCTCAGCACTTCGATTTTCTTACCTATCCCCTTTCCACCTTTGTTCTTATCACAGAGCCCCTCATGAAAGCCAGCGGTTTCATAGCCAGGATTTACCCACCAATTCCCGCTGCCAGGGAGCGAACAGGGGCCCTGACACATATCTTTGTCAGAAAGGAGGGTTGTATGGTGAGAAACCGCAGAAGGCAGGAATACACAACTGGTTGTGCAACTCCCTTCCCTGAAGGAAAGAGGTTGCCGTTACCCTAAACAGAGCAAGTCAGAGCAGCCAGGCGCCCTGCACTCCTTCCCACACTGCTATCCCCCGGCTGCGCCACGGGGGAAGAAAACACGGCAGAAGGAGATTTCCTGGAGATCCTGAGCCCTGGCTAAGGCAACAGGCTGCTGGCACATGGTGCAGGCAGGGCTTGGTCTTGGGCCACCTCTGAGCACCTCTCAGCAACCTGCAGAAAGTACTCGATGCCAGCCAAAGGGCCATGGGGAGAGCTGAACCCAGCTGCCTGGGTGGGTGAAACCCCTCGTTCAGCTCACTGCCGGCGCTGCTCGGGGTGGTGGGGCTCTCTGCAGCCACCCCTTCCTCCCCTTGCACCGCTCACACCACGGGCATCTGCAAATTGCTTCTCTTCATCATCCTTTTCCCCTTCGCAAGATGGTCAGAAAAAAAACCCCACCCAAGTTTCCTGTTCTCCGAGTTACCTTTTTTGCTTTTTAAATTTCATGATTGGATTGTCTCTTAGCTTCCTGCCAGATCCTTGGCTGTTCGCTCGGGCTGTTTGGAGCCCCTCAGTCACTGCCCTGCTCTCTGGGGGTACAGAGGTTTGTGGCCAGGGTGCGGCTGCAGAATGTGAACCACCAGCTCTCAGGGCCCGGCCCTGCTTCCCGTGACCCAGCCCTCCACCTGCAGCTACCGGGCCAGTGGTTTTGAGCCACAGCCTGCTTCCAAAGCATTTCCTGTTGTCATCATGGAGGTTCTGCGTGATTTCTTTGTCAGTCACTGAGGAAATCGGCTTTGAAGGCAAAAGGGGAGCAGGGGGACTGAGCTTGGTTTTGTATTTGGTGCAGAACATCCTACGTCCCATCAAGGGGCTGGAGCACATGCTGCTTCCTTGCGCTGGTGATGGACTAGAGCATACCATGCATCCGCACCCAAGTTTGATTTCCATACCGAACATCAGTAGGTATCACAACTAACATGTCAATGAGGGCATCCATTGGAAATAAGCTATGTCCTATATTTTTGACCCCGTTACCCTTTCTCCTCTGGAGTGGCAGGCAACCAGCCAGCGCTGTGATGGCCAGGCTCTGCTGCAAGTGGGGTTACACTGTCGGAGTCCTGCTGGGATGTGCAACTGTTCCGTATGCCCACGGCTGTTGTGGGCTGGAGGAGATCCGTACGCCCACGGCTGTAGCAGGCTGGAGGAGATGTGCTCACCACTTTTCCCTCAATCAACAACATAAGGTACTTATTCCTTGTGCAGACAACCATCGCATAGAGTCATGCAATGAAGTGCATGCATACATCCATGTCTCCAACATCTTTGAAAAAATATGCAAGCAATAGGATGGTGCACAGGCTGTTTCCTTCACTGTCATCCATAAACATAGTTAACACTCTTAATGAAGCCCTCCCAATAGAAATGAATAGATGATACCCTTCGTTCCCAGCTTTGGTGTGAGAGCCAGCCCACAGAGGCTCTCCTGGCTCTCCTCCTGCTGTTCTTTAGTCCAATATTGTAGTAATGGCACAAAGCCTTTCTCCCTGCTGTGAACAAGGATTATCCTAGCCAAGGCTGCATTATACACCGTCATCTCAAGTTAAAAACTTGACAACCAGTTAAAAACAATTACCTTCTCCTTCTCCAGCCTCTTCCCCTTGTGCCTTTCAGCTAGTTGCACCAAGAAAATCCTAACAGAAGAACCTTATTCTCCACTGCTGTTTCGACTAGGATCAAGTGTCGGTGGTACGCCTGCCTACTGTGTCCCCGCGAGCGCTCGGCTCGGGGCCTGCCCTGCCAGAGTATGGGGTCAGAGAGCTGACGGGGGTTTTTCGTCTAGCTGCTGTCCCTGCCCTCGTACGTCACTGTGAACAGGAGCCAGAAAGAGGTGGCCAAAGGCAGCAGTGCCAAGATGCAACTCCCAGGCATTACCACTGCTGCTATTTATAATTTCTCCTGCCTGTGCCATGTTGATGAGATAATAGGATAGCTGCTTTGCTAAGCAAGCTGTATTTTTTTTGCCACCGATATCCCTTGCTTTGTCATCGTTTCCTTGCTTTAATAGGAAGCCCTTTTTTTAAAATACAAAATGCCTCACTAATTCCTAAAATAAGAAGTGTGAGTCATGTACTGGAGCAACTTAAATTGTATGCAGTGGAAACCAGTGTTATAGACCGGAGGTGTACAGACTGGGAACTGACCGCTTGGACCATGACTCACCACTTCACCACTCTAAAGAACCATATTTAGTGATGGCTATTTGTCACTTGATGTCTCCGCCTTCCTGGGTTGCTTGTGGCCTGATCCAGAGGGTGCTGGCCCCTTTCGCTGACTTCCGCAAGGATCTTCACATGCTTTATACAGGGCACATCATCGCTTTGCTGGACCGAGGCTGGAGCGCTTGGTGTGCTGTATGACAGAGCCTGCCAGGTAGACCTGTCTAGTCATTAGTTTCTCTGGCAGCAACAAGAATCGAAGCATTTTTCTAAAATCCAGTGACAATCCAGAAGGTAACAAGAGCCTATCTGCAGGAGCCTGCCTGGAGAGCTGAACGGAGAATTATAGCCCTATGACACCACTTACAGAAGGTTGGCTCAAGAGCTTTAGAGCTAATTAACACTCCCTGCAGTTTCATGGGCTTTGCCACAGTAATATGTTCTTGCAGGTGGTGTATGTCCTAACCGGTGCTTCAGATTCAAAACCTTAAGAACAGAGATGCAAACAGGGAGCCAACGGATATTCAAAAGAGGACCATCCACTGAGGACAAGGAGAGAGGGCAGCCCTTCCAAAAAATGAGGTCACTGGAAACGTGCCTACATTCATGCAAAGTCTGTTGCTGAGCCTGAAGCTGTTCTGGTCTGGCACTCTGCAAAAAATCCTGCCTGCTCTTTTGAAAAGCAGAACTATAAATTACAGGTGGGCTTGAACCAGAAGCTGGGATCTGAAAAATCATGTATGTTTCTGAAATACCTGATTCATGCCCAGAATGTGCTGCTGGTCTGCACTTCACTACATCTCAGGACTGAAGGTGTGAGGATGGGCTCAGCTTCCCGCAAAATTCAAGCTGTGTGGATCTGGAGACCTCTCTTATTTCATCTGTACAACTACTACTTTGGCCCAAATCTAACCCATGTGCATTTGACAGGCTGAATTCAAGCTGCCAGTTACAAGCCTACATCCTGAGAGGTCCTTCCTCTGGAAGCTGCAGAATCCTCCATGCAGACCTGGTGGCATTGGGTTTGCGTGGCAAGGTTTTGGTAGCGGGGGGGGCTGCAGGGGTGGCTTCTGTGAGAAGCTGCCAGAAGCTTCCCCTGTGTCCGATAGAGCCAGTGCCAGCCGGCTCCAAGACAGACCTGCTGCTGGATGGGCCCCCGCCGCTGGCCAACGCCGAGCTCATCAGTGACGGTGGTAGTGCCTCAGGGGGAACAGAGTTAAGAAGGGGAAGGAAAAAACAGCAACTGCAGCTGGAGAGAGGAGTGAG
>NW_010516272.1:0-2544 GCF_000687285.1 Phaethon lepturus
CCTAGTGATTCTGTGATTCTGTGGTTCTGTATAGGAAAAGCTTTTGATAGGTTTCTTGTAAAATTATCTTTGGATATGCTCCTTTTTTTAACATATTTGGGAAATGATAGGAATTTAAACAAATTTTCCGAAGTTTAAATTGATCTTAAATTCAATTAGTTATTTTAGGATATCTTAAGAATATATTTGGATATGCTACGAATAAACTTGCATAGAAAATTGTCCTTATATGCAGGAAATTGGCATTTTTGTGTCTATGTAGTATGTGGGGAAAAAAATGTGATTTTTAGATGTCCTCCAAATATCTGATTTTAACCAGGCCTAGTTTTCAGCATTACTCTTCAGGATTTTATATTCTAACACTTTAACTGTAAGTATGTAGCTGTCAGACAGTATCTATTGCAACCCAAAGTACTTCGGAAAACACAGTGGGTAAGAGAGGAAGCAATAGGAGCAGTAACTTAAAGGGTTAGTTGTGGTGTGAAAATGTACAGTCCAATACAGAGAAATTACAGGTTAATATTGTATTTGATAATCTGTTATCTGATTTCCACTTCTTCCCTGATTAATTCTTTGGAATAAATTAAAAAATTAAAGCTGTAGATATTGAAGGAAAATGCTTTTTTACTGTGCTTTCATTGCATGCTTTTTTGTACAATGTTCTTGTTCACTTATCACTCAAGAAGGGATGCTCACTTTTGGGGTTGGATATTGTGAGTCCCTCTCTTGGTTGTCCAGCCCAGCACTGGTTCTATGAGTCTTCATCTGGAATTCAGGTTTTCTCTGTATAGATCTGCTGCTGCCGTTCTCATGTTATCTGTATGTCTTCCAGTTGTAGGAAAAGCTTGTATAAACAGAATATGTTGGGTGAATGAGATATGGAAGGCAAAGTATAGGTGTATGTTTTTGGTAGTTACCTGATTCTTACTATTTCTTTTGAACAAATTAACAGAATGTAGCCAAAGAAATCTAATATGCTGTAGTACATTGTTGCATGGTAAAGACTTGCATGAAAAGAACTGATAGATGCTAGTAGCGCCTCAAAGTCTATCTTTGCTTTCATCCACATACATGCAAATCTCAGTAGTATATTTGCACCCTCAGCAGTTTTCTGTCCTCATTCTCATCAGCCTTATTTGTTCCACACCCATCATTACATGACTGCATGTTTCTCTATAAAAAATACTTATCCATTTAAAAAATCTTACATTCTCTCGATCCTGATAGATTATGCAATATTTTATATCTTACAGTAAGCACCCCTCTGTATTCTTCTGCCAGCTCTCTAGCTCACTCCCCTTTTTCTTGTCTCACACTTGCATTTGACAGTACTGCGTGCTCTCTGTTTGGAACGGCATGTCTATGCTGATTTGCTAGGCATCCTGTTTCTTCATTCAGAACAGTTATGAATCTTCTTTAAAATACTTTTCTTTCAGCAGTCACTTGCAATCTGAAAAGGGTAGTGTCTTGTGGCCACTGAAGATAGCATCTGTTCCACAAACCACGGTGTAAATTATTTTGTGGAATATGTGTATAAGTAACTGTATTCCTCTTTGTAAACACTTACAAGCCAAAAATATTGGCCATATCTATTATAAAGCTAAGTACAAAACTAAAAAAAAAACCCCAACAAAATTTAAAGCTGTACAAACTAGAAATACTAATTTGTAAAGCATTCACAACCACCTGTGAGGAGTTGTACAAAAAGGCTTCTGATGGCTTTGAAATCTTGTCTGGAGAAATTGCTTACCCTACCGTCACACAGAAATACTGAAGACGACAGTCTTGGATTTTCTTTTGTTTTTACTTCAGCAGGTCATACTTTAAAGCCCTCAAAAAAGCAGCTCAGTTACATACTTCCGATTATCATAATATGTATTTAATTGATTAATTGCAAATTTTTAACATTGTGCATACAGACTTTGGATTCAGTGGCACATAAAAGTCAGCTGGCAATAAATATTTAACTTCAAAGAACTACAATTTAAGAACATTTCAGTGGTTGACAGTGTTGTTTAACCTCAAACTAATGTTCCTGGGAATAGTCCTGTGCATAGGTTGCTGTGGAGGTCTGCTCCAGACCACAGCATATCACTGTCCCTCCCCATCAGCTGAGGCACTTCCATTCCCCTCCCTGTTGCGTAAGAGATATTTCATATGGAGTCAATAAATATGAGGTATAGGTGTTTTAGGAGGAGTGCTTACTAGACATATGTGCGTTACAGGGATCTCTCTAGACATGGATGAGATCACTGTTATGAAGAAGCATACAAGCAGGCATATGTCAAGTATCGCCAGTAGTGATTTAAGCAATGGGTTCCACTCTATGGTTAGGAGGTCAACATTTGTGGTTTCTATTTAATTTGCCAGAATTTCCTTTCTTTTGTTTTCTGTTTCTCTTTTTTAGACATGACTTCTTTTACCTCTGATACCATCGAATCATCATTGTCCTTATTCCAACAGTTGAAAGCTTTTTTTGTTTCTTTTAAACTCTTCTGTAACAATATAAATATACTCTGAGCCTCTAACTGGGGGGGGGGGGGT
>NW_010516273.1:0-273 GCF_000687285.1 Phaethon lepturus
ATCCCCGACAGAACCCACCCAGACCCCCGGCGGGATCCGCCGTGATCGCTGGCGGGATCCACCCTGATCCCCGACAGAACCCACCCAGATCCCTGACAGGATCGGCCCTGATCACTGACAGAACCCACTCAGACCCCTGGCGGGATCCGCCCTGATCCCTGACAGAACCCACCCAGACCCCCGGCGGGATCCGCCGTGATCGCTGGCGGGATCCACCCTGACCCCCGACAGGACCCACCCAGATCCCTGACAGGATCCGCCCTGATCAACGAC
>NW_010516273.1:619-856 GCF_000687285.1 Phaethon lepturus
ACCCCCGAAGGGATCCAGCCCAATCCCTGATGGGATCCAGCCTGATCCCCAATGGGATCCAGCGTGATCCCCGACAGGATCCAGCCCGATCCCCAACGGATACCACCCCACCCCGCTCCCCGATCCCTAATGGGATCCAGCCCCATTCCCGACAGGATCCAGCCCGATCCCCGATGGAACCCACCCAGATCCCCGATGGGATCCAGCCCGATGCCCAACGGAACCCACCCACATCCC
>NW_010516274.1:0-8124 GCF_000687285.1 Phaethon lepturus
CGCTGCAAGAAAACACAGGGTTTGCTTCACACCAGCAGAAGAAAACGTCACTTTTTTAGCCCGTGGACAACTGAGTGTAGCAAATACAGGGCTGTTACCATACTGCAGAGCCTGGGGGTATTTCACACCTCTCCAAGCAGGCAGCACAACTTCTGCTTCCAGCGCTTGCCCACCGATGCCTACCGGGACAGTTCAGCCATCAGAGGCTTTAGTCTAGACCCAGGCTTGGGCTGCTGCACCAGAAGTGCTGTGCTCCACGCGCTGATGATGAGTATGTTTTCCTAATGGCTTATGGGAACCAACAGTAATACAATAAAGTTACAGCATGAGCAGAACAGAGCGCTCTGTTCCTCTGCACCGGATTGCTTACAGGAGCACTTTAGGCCCAAACAACACAAGAAGACTTACCAGATTTCTAGTCATTTCTATCCAAAGGGTACAGAGCCCCAACAATATTAAATCTGAGAAAATAACTATTTTATAAATGGGAAAATCAAAGCAAAAGTGCCAAATGGCATCGGCAAGTGTCTTAGGGCACCTGAGACGGCTCTGGGAGGACCCCAGTGCTTACACGGAGGGAGAGATTTCTCCAGCAGACGTGGGTGCAGACGGTTTTGGTAACAGCATCGATGCTGCGGGGAACATATGTCCCTGCTATGGGCCCCAGCAGCTATCCTCCCCAGCTCTGCGTGTCGGGCAGCTGGCTGTGCACGGAGCTGCCTGCAGGCAGGCAGAGAGGCTGGGTGTCAGGGCTCGGCGTGGCAGGGGAGGGCAGGGCAGGGTCCGTGGGGAGGCAGGCGTGCCATGGGGACGCCATGTTGGTCCACGGGCCCATGCCTCAGCCCCGCGCTGGGGCAGGCAGGCGGGTACCAGCCTGCAGGCAGCCAGGGAGGAAGAGGAGGAGGAGTTAGTGCTCATTGCGGGCAGCCTTCCCAGGCAGCCTTCCCAGCTCAGGGCAGAGCAGGTGGAGGGACGGAGGGGACGCAGCCTCTCGCCCAGACGGGGAGATGGAGTGGCTGAGCCAGCGCTGCCCGCTGCTGCCCGCTGCCCAGGGCTGCCCTCGGCCGGGCCGCGGCACCTTGCTGCTGGTAAGTGGGAACCCCCCCGCCCCGCCAGGGCCGGCTCTGTGCTTGGGATGGGGGGACGCGGGTGACCCACTGGGGAGCGTTGTGGGTGCGAACCCAGGCAGCCATAGAAACGCCTCCGTCTCTACCTTTAAAAGGGAACCTCTGCAAAAAAAAAAAAAAAAGGACAAAAAAGATCGTGCAGGAGGAATGTATTCTCGGTCTCTGCAGAGAGCAAAGCAAATTTCTTACGAGTTTTTTTCCACTTGTGCTGAGGAAACTCACAGCATGCTCAAGATTGCCACAACTTGTGTTTGGGTTTGGGGTTTTTTTTGTACAGAATCTCATCAAAACTAGGCAAAAAGTCCTAGCATGGTAATTTTAAGCCCTAAAGCTGTTCTTAGTTCACGAAAGCCAAAAGAAATCTTGCAGAAATCTTAGTCTCTCTAAACTCAAATATCATTTTCCTGGTCAGCGCTTTTCAGTGAAATACTTAAAATCTCACATAAGGTTTTTCAATTTTGTTCATTTTAACATTTTGGCAGTCATGAGTTTATTGAGTTTATCAGGTAGGAATCCTGAAGTTTCACTCCTTCACTTTTGCACCATCCCCTGGCAAACACAATTATTCTGAAAAAAAAAAAGGGGGCTTTTATCTTTCTTTTCAGAAAAAAAAGGGGGGGAAACCCCCCCAAAAACAAGAGAATGGTCACTTTTGTACTAATATTCAATCACAAATGTTCATGGGGATTTCCTCTTCACATGCGGATACATCTCCAAGACGATTAATGATTGCCATGCTGAACAGGTCAGATATTATTTTTTTTCCTGAGCAGGGAGCATGATTACACTCTAATCTGGAAAAACCGATACACCAGCATATCTCTGTTTGACTTGTAACTATCTGAGTAGCTTCTGGGATTTGTTGCATAATATTTGTTAAATGGCTTAGTGGAAAAAAGAGCACAAAAGAAGCTCTAAAAATTATTACGAGAAACGTTGTAATAACAAAGAATATTTCCTCAGATGGATTGGAAAAGAGGAGACAACCAATATAGCACATCATCCATTTTCCAAACGAAAAGGAGCTCCTGTCTGTGTGGTGACAAGAGAGATTTTTTAAATTCAATCTTTTTTTAAAAAAAAACTCTGACATTGGCCCTGTGATGGGAGGTTTTTCGGAGGACAAAGGAGGGTGGAAATAAGAGGGAAAAAGGAATATATTCTTAGTCTTAGAAACATTTTTTTACCACTGTAAGCTGAATAAGGGCCAGATGCTGTTTATTTCAGAACCAAGACAAAAGACAAAGAGAAGAGCAGCTGTGCGGAGACGGCGAGCGCTGCAGCCCCGGGTACGGGCACCGTCCTTCGGCTATTACTCAGCGCACCAAATTAACCTTGCTATTCCAGCAACATCCCCGCTGAGATAATTACATATTTTTACGTGACTGTGTTTATGGCGTGTGAGTACAAAGAGCAGCTAAGGGGCTTGCCAGGAAAAGCATCTAATGTACAGCAAAACCAACTTGTTGCCACTGCACGGCCGGGGCACGGAGAGAGCGTTATTGTTTTCTGCCGGCAGGCAGGACAGAGACAGCCCTACAGACCAAGGCTGTGTCCATTAGGATTTCTGTGCCTGAAAGGATCCGATTTCACTGTCCTATTAGTATCAGATAATTAAGATGAAATGAACTTAAAACCTGCACTTAAGTCTCATCCCCGCTTGCCTGCTGTGCGAGTCGGTACCGTAGCCTGGGTGGCCGCGCAACGTCTGTCAGTAGGCGAGCGTAATCGTCCCGGGCTGGCAGAGCAGGGCGGAAGCTCTCCCGGTGCCGGCACAGACCATGTTACTCCAGGCTTCCCGTGGCTCTGATCCCGCGGCAGGCTCCAGCCCGAAGCTCTGTCCCGTGGCCAGGTCCCTAGCCCTACCTGACATACTGCTCTCCTCCCTTCCACATCCCCGGCGAGGCAGAGGGTCCCGGCCCCACCATCTCCCAGAGCGGTGGACGTGCCTCACCCCAGGCCCATGGCCAAAGGACGGCTGCAGGATGTGTCCTCCGCAGGAAAGATGTGCTTGATGTGGGAGCCATACCTGGTGGTTCCCTTCTCGCCCCTTTTTGCAACATAAATGTATTTTACCAGAGACAATCAGTGACTGACTGACCTCCTTAGGTCTCCGGAAAGCCGGTTCTGGCTGCTGAGGCCCTGCAGTGGGGTCTGTAACCCCCATCAGTCCGGGGAGTGCCCTCCCGCAGCACAGCTCTGGGCAGACACAGCCTCAAAACTGACCCTTTCCTGCCCCGAGCACTTGGCACGGTGCTAGACTGGCCCCGTTGGAGGGGAATGAATCTCCCTCTGGGCATGTTTTCACTCAAATTACAGCTAGCATTACTGTAATGTTGAAAGGAAGAAGGCTGGAGACCTCCACTGAGCCACAGGTAATGTAAATGCTTAACTTACACAATGCAATATGTCACCTGACTTCATCACTCGTATGTTTTAGGTGGTGACTCTGTCTTTGCTGATGTACCCGGTGCTGCGGAGTCTCGCTCTTCAGCTGCACTCTGCTGTCACCGGCAGCTACATCTCTGGGACCCACTCCATTGCCTTCATCAACTGTCTCAACGAGCAGGTTGCCAAGGATATTGCAAGGTACAGAGACACTACCCCTGCTTGTCTGCTTGAGTTGTTTGAAAGCAGCTTCTTGTGGAAGGAAGCCTTTCCTAGTCCCTCAAGAGGAGCCGTACTTCTCCGTACTTTGCATGTCTATCCCAATGGTGCTCCTTTTCTCTTACACCCTCTCCCTTTCTCTCTGTATCACATATCCACTTACCAAGAGCTGTGCTTTCTAAAAGCAAGCTGACAATTGCCTCTGAAGTCAATGCCACAATAATAGCAAACCAATCCGCAATTTATTCCACTGCCTTTCGTTTTCAAGACCCATTTTAAGCCATGGCCCTAAGTCTCTGGGGTCCCAGATGGATTAAGCCCCAGCCCCCTGTTCTCTGATCTGCAACAGTCCTTTTTCTCTGGAACAACACAGATCAATTCCAGGAGAAGCATTTATGGAGAGAGAGAAAGGACAGTACACTGCCATGAAAACAAAGAAAAGACTGAAAGTGGTCCACAGCAAACACAGAACAGGCACTTGTGAGGTACCACCGGGAAGCCTGCACTCTGCTCACCAGACAAACTTCAGGGAATGAGGGCTTTACCTTCTTTTTTTTTTTTTTCCCCCTGTTTTAATGTATGAGATACTTTGCATGATATTTTTCATGCAGTTTTTTTCACATATCCGTCAGTCCCTGACTCAATAGATGGTTTGTTCAAAGTACTGAAACCGTGTTGACTGGGGAAATGTTTACGATGGACCGTTACGTTCCCTGCAACACCTCCTGTGCTGTTTTCCCTGCTACCCTGCTGCTTGCCAAAAACTCTCCCCATCCTCTGTAAAGTGTTCCCAAACAGTCGTTCAGGAACTGACAGGCTACTGAAAGGGATTTTGTGTCACCTTAAATACTCCAGCTGTATTAAGAAATTCAAACAGAATAATATCTGTACCGCTTGATGTCTTCTGAAAAAAGGAGTAACTGTACACGGCTGGTGAAAAGAGCCTCAGTCCCTGAAAATGCTTCATTTCAACAGCTTTGCAAATGTTTTCCACTCCTTTTTCCTTATCTTGCAGGGAAGGGAGAGGAAATAAATCACTCCCTATTGCTGAGATATATATACTTCGGTTGCGTTTTGACTGGTGGAATAATTATTTCTTTGTTTCGGAACTTGGATGAATAAGCCATGGTTGTAGAGGATGACACAGGGCTTCTACACTTATTTTCTGCTCACTGTTTTCCTGGTGCTGTCATGCTTGTTCTTCCTTTACGTTGCTCTGCAGAGCACTCACTTTGATGGATCAGACTGCAAGGAAATTTTCAGCTGGTTTTAAGGAAGAGGAGTTCAGAGTTTGTGAAAGCAGATTAGCTGCAGGTAGAATTCAGCATCTGGCTTGTTCATTGCACTGGTTCTAACCCAGTTTATCTGGATTACTATTAACTTAAAATCCTCAGAAGAAACCCTGAGTCCACACAGGAGATCTAGTCCCTCCCCTGTGCCTGCTCCGAGAAGGTGACCCCTTTGGGCTGGATGGTGTGGCCATTGAACCTCACATAACTTAGCTAACACCCGAGCAGCCTGTCAGCCTCTGGTTCTGCCTTAGATTTGTGCATACGGTTTTCTTTGCTTTTCTGCTTATTAATATTTCATCTGTCTCAATTCAGATCGTGTTGTGAGGCAGGAACAAAGAAACACACATTAAGTACCTAACCCAAAGATTTCATGTATTATGCAGACGTTTTTCCACAGATCACGTTCAGCTTCTTATAACGTTTCCCGTTCCCATGGTGGCCGCTTGTTTCCGCTCAGCTTGCTAGAACAAAGTTCAGGATCTCAGTTGGGATCACAGTTTATTGTGACAGAGCAGAAGCAATTAGAAGGTACTCACCCAAATCAAAAGGCTCCTGCGCTCAAGTGACTTGGATGTTGCAGGCAACAAAAACAAAATGATTCGTGCCATGTGTCTGACACGATAAACACAGCAGGGATATCTCCGCTTGTGCTGCTGCAGTTTGTTGATCTACAGATTAACTCAAGATGCTTTACAAGCATTAAATGCCTCAAACTGGCTACACATGGTGAGAGCAAACAAGCCGGAGCCTCCCCGGATGGCTGTCTTCTCAGGCCATGGTTCCTCTGAGCCATCGGCAGAGAGAAGTCCATCTCCATCCCCTTGCTGTGCTTAAACGTTAAACCCAATCCCAGGAGCTAGCTGGGTCCAGGCACTGGTTCTCCAGTGCGCTGCTGGAGTGGCAAGACGTCGCAGGGTCATCAGAAAGAGCTGCTTTCCTCCCTGCCCCACAGCAGAGCCTGTGCAGCCCCACAAGGGCACCTTTGCCTCGTGCTCGTAGTTGCAAGTATAAACTTCTACAGAGAAAGCAGGAAGACGGTAAAGACGTGCCAAGGAGCTTACACACTCAAACAGGAGCCCCACTGTCTTTAGGGGTCAGAGGCCAGATTGCAATGCATGATGCAGCTGGTACTAGCACCCTGACCAGGGTGTCTTCAGGTCGCTGCCGTGGAGGCACCTCTTGTGCTCCTTCTGCTCATCTTCAGGGCACGCTGGCCAATTTGTTTTGTAATCACCTCCAGTCTGTACCATTCCCTGGATGGAAGGACAATAAATTTTTAACTTGCTCTGAGCCAAAAACATCCTGGAGAGTGGAGCAGAAGTTAACTGGAATGGTTTTAATGATTTAGCTCACGAGGGGTTAATTTTTGCAGGTTGTTGAATTGAGCCTTGGAAGGCTCTGTATTTAATAACCTGGAAAAGGGATAGGGCTGCCATCTCTGTGAGAAGGGCCCAGGCATTGCTGTGGTCAGAAAACACAACATTTGACCTAGTTCTTCTCAAAATCCAGCCTGAGATTGCTTCAGTACTCTTTAATCACTTAAATATCACTTCTGCTGGCAGACCCAAGCAGCTCTGCAATAACAAATCAGCCCACAACTAAAGGAGGCAGCTGGAGGGAAGGAATTTATTTGGGCTTTAGACTTCTAGGATATTTTGGGTAGAAAAACCTTGATGTTGTTAATTTAACAAGATCCACATTTAGTCCACTATGTGAGGAAGAAGCACAGTTTGACAGTGTAAATACAGGACTGGGAGACAAACCCCCTGGTGTCCACCCCAGGCCCAGTTCTCACAGCCCCGTGGCTCAGCCCCTGCCCTGGCGTCCCCACGGCGAGATGGGCACAGGGCTGGCGCAGGGCAGGACCCTTGCACCATGTGAGGGACAGGTCCCGTGTGCTGCTCCGAGCCAGGAGCAACACCCAGCCTTCCTGCTTGGCAGGGGCGACGATGGGGACAGTCCCAGAGCCGTGCCAGGAGGACCTGAGCTGAAGCAGCTCCAGCTGGAGGTCACCTTTGCCTCTGCTTTCCCGGGGTAATAATTAACCACAAATCCCACGTCTCCAATGTCAAAGCTGGTGCTGGCAGTCATGAGGGAATGTCCCTGTGGCTGGGGGCAGGCACTAACTCCCCCTCCTGTCTCACCCAGGGCCATCATGGATAAGAAGCTGGCGGCCAACGTGAACATCCTGCCGAAGAGCCTGGCCTTGTAAGTTGGGCTGAATATTCCCCACAGAGGAGGCAAACCCGGGCTTCCCAGGGGAAAGGAGGAGATGGACACCCTGCTGCCCTGGGGAGAGGGGACAGTTTCCAGAAGGCTGCTGGGTCTGTTTGTTGTTGCAGATGTGGAGATGATCCTCACCCGTGCAAAGTGCACTAAGCTTATTAAGGGGTGCAGATGCTCCGACTGCCAGTGGGGACCATTTATTTATTGGTTGCTTAGCTACACGGAGATCTAGCAAAGAGCAAGGGGATTTATGGTCCTGAGGACATAGCGCCAGTTTTACAGGATCTAAAAGAAGCTAAGATAGGCACCAGAAGAGGCCTTTACGATATTAAGCAGCTCTTTCAGGAAGGAAGAACAGTATCTTTGACCTTGAAATATGACCACATATGATACGTGCTCTGCAGGTATCCTCAGCCATTCGTGCACAGGGATTGCACTTGTTAGAGGAGTTAAAGAACAAAGCCCCAAAACAGCTGTTTGCTCGTAGCAGCACCCTGGCCTAGCCCTGCTAGAAGAAGGAACCGGGTCCCCACATCGCAGCCTCCCCACAGGAGGGGTTCCTCACAGCGCACCCCCCTAGGCTCTCCCATAGCCCAGCTGAGGCAGCTGAAATAGGGCAAACCCAGTAATATCCTTCTTCCCCTTATGCTTCTTCCCGACGAGCCACAACGGCCGGAGCAGAGTTGCTCCGGCGCGGCCCTGCCTGCTTCAGCTGGTTTCTCCTCCATGCCCCGCTCAGGAGACACCGCGACGCCTCCGAATGCCTCCTCGCGCAGGAACCCAGCGCGGAGATGAAATCACGATGGCCTTCTGTCAACATAAATGTTTTGAAAGGTCATATCTGACTCACGAGAAGTACATCTCCTCTCCTG
>NW_010516274.1:8242-8792 GCF_000687285.1 Phaethon lepturus
GGGCACCGTCCCCCGGTCGCTGCTTGGAGCAGGGCCACCACCACGCAGCCCCCCGCAGCCACCCCAGTGCCAGCTCCTTTGCCCTGCTGTCCCCCCGGGCAGCTCTCTCCAGGCTGGCACAGCCAAGGAGGCTCTGGTCTGTAAATCCGGGTTGCGCAGTTACGTGCACAGCAGATTCTTGGGGCCAGCGATGCCTCTTGAGCACCACTTTGTAAAGGAACAGCCACGGGCAGAAAGCACCAGGCAGGGAAACTAAACCCTCCAGGGGAATCAGCACAGCTACAGCCAGAGCTGTATTTGCTGATGATTCTTTTCTTCTAAATCTAGGTATTTCTGGAAAGGAGAACTGGAAGAATCCACTGAAATACTGCTGGTAAGTGACAATTCCCCACATCATGAAAATCCTCGTCCCAGACAGGCCCAAGGGGCTGCAGGGTGGTTTGGGGAGTGTGGCACCAACCTGACCGAGATTTGGGACAGTACGTAGGGACCCCGAGCACCTGCCTGCGGGCAGGGCAGTGGCAGCTGGGGGGGGGCGCCCCGCTCGGGC
>NW_010516274.1:8823-10069 GCF_000687285.1 Phaethon lepturus
CCTTGCCCAGCCACCACAGGGGACATGCCCTGAGGCAGAGCCCAGGAGGGGCTCCTGTCGCACTGCTGGGCGCCAGCCGTGCAGGATGGGTGCAGGGAACTGTGCATGTGGGATTCCTCCATCCCCTTTACTTCTCCCTTGGTTTTTGTTTTGTTTTGTTTTTTACCCTCCACAGCTAGTGAAAACAAGGACATCCAAAATAGGCGAATTGTCCAACTACGTCAGGTGAGGCTCTGGCTCTGCAGGAGCACTGGGTTTCCTACCCAAGGTATGCTGCCATCTCCCGCTCAGGCTTTGGGAGTCAGGTTCCTTGGGACACTTCCCACCCCGCGCGGGTCTAAGTGCTCCTGATGTACCTTGTAAGCCAGAAAACTCCAGACATTGCATCAGGGGTAAAAAAAAAAAAAAAAGCTTGGCAGGAGTGTCAACTGTTGGGCTTCAACCCGCCCCTCTGTACCAGGTACAAGGAGGGATTCTCCTTCTCCTAACACAAGTTATTCCCTGGCTACCTCCTGGCAGGATTTCCTGCGTTTCCCAAGCACCGACTGGTGAGCACAGCCAGCTTTGGGCCAGGGCCCCTGGCAGTCGGCTGCTGGCTGCGGTAAACCCCAAACTCAAAGCAAAATTCTCACATGGCAGAAAGAAGATGTGGGTGCTTTGAAGTCCGTGGAGAGCGTGGGGCAGGGCTGGTGTGCGCGGCTGGGAGCGGAGACCTCGCTTCCTGCGCCTGCGAGCAGGAGCGGGGCTGTTCTGCGGCGGGGCTGTCGGTCACACTGTTCCTCTGCGCCTGTTTCCACTTTAGATCCATCCATCCCTTTGAAATTCCTGAAATCATCAGCCTGCCTATTGACCAAGGAAACCCTCTCTACCTCAAATGGATAGAGGAAAGCGTCCCACGGGACTG
Source organism: Phaethon lepturus (assembly GCF_000687285.1). NCBI lineage: Eukaryota > Metazoa > Chordata > Aves > Phaethontiformes > Phaethontidae > Phaethon > Phaethon lepturus. Next base: position 9,728 of record NW_010516274.1, read on the forward strand.
AGAAGTGCAGAAAGCACGTCGCTTTTGGGGCGACCGGGTGAGACACGCTGAGCCATGCTGGTCTCCTGAGGCGGGCAGCAGTTATGCACACACGGGAAGGCAGCTTGTATCTCCACCGGTTTGCTGTAACGGAAGCTTGGGATTGGGAATTTTGTTTGCATTCCAAACATCCCCTCCTCAGCTGACCCTGTGCTCCAGGGAGCACCGAGCAACCCAGAGATGGCGGAGGCCAAGGCGGGGAAGGGCTACGTGCACCAAGGGCCATTGCAGCATTGCAGATGAGGATACACACAGACGCTCGTGTCGGGACACTGCAGCATTCGGGGGCTGTCTCAGGCCCCC